>NC_059367.1:33321453-33627703 GCF_019703515.2 Myxocyprinus asiaticus
ACCGTCTTTTTCCAGAGGTTACCTTTGGGTTTTTCTTTGTATCCCGAACAATTCTTCTGGCAGTTGTGGCTGGAATCTTTCTTGGTCTACCTGACCTTGGCTTGTCATCAAGAGATCCCAGAATTTTCCACTTCTTAATAAGTGATTGAACAGTACTGACTGGCATTTTCAAGGCTTTGGATATCTTTTTATATGCTTTTCCATCTTTATAAAGTTCCATTACCTTGTTACGCAGGTCTTTTGACAGTTCTTTTCTGCTCCCCGTGGCTCAGTATCTAGCCTGCTCAGTGCATCCACGTGAGAGCTAACAAACTCATTGACTATTAATACACAGACACTTAATTGCAATTTAAAAAGCCACAGGTGTGGGAAATTAACCTTTAATTGCCATTTAAACTTGTGTGTGTCACCTTGTGTGTCTGTAACAAGGCCAAACATTCAAGGGTATGTAAACTTTTGATCAGGTCCATTTGGGTGATTTCTGTTATCATTATGATTTTAAAAAGGAGCCAAACAACTGTGATAATAAATGGCTTCATATGATCACTATCCTTAAAAGATGATGCATGATCAGTCATATTTTCAAAATCAATGCCAAAATTTCACAATTTCTGCCAGGGTATGCAAACTTTTTAGCACAACTGTATATATATATATATATACAGTACTGTGCAAAAGTTTTAGGCACTTGTGAAAAATGTTGCATAGTGAGGACGTCATCAAAAATAATGACATAAATAGTTTTCATTTATCAATTAACATCATACAAAGTCCAGTAAACATAACAAAAGCTAAACCAATATTCGGTGTGACCACCTTTGCCTTTAAAACAACACCAATTCTTCTAGGTACACCTAGTACCTTGAAGAATTCACCACAGTTCTTCTATCTATTTTAGGCTGTCTCAATTGCTTCTCTCTCTTTATGTAATCTCAGACTAACACGATGTTCAGTGGGGGGCTCTGTAGGGACCATGACATCTAATCTTTTCTATTTGCAAAAGTAATGATTGGGAGTCTAACATTTATATTCCCTATTGACACACTAAAGCTGAAGATATATTTAACCATCTTAAGACAAATGCTTTTGTGAAACATCTTATGTGCCTAAGACTTTTGCACAGTACTCTGTGTGTGTGTGTGTGTGTGTGTGTGTATAATTATATATATATATATATATATATATATATATATATATATATATATATATATATATATATATATATATATATATATATATGAATTATGGCATTTTAAATTATAATATAATATATGTAATATATCATTTTAACAATGTTACTTTAGAATATAAAATATAACATATAATACCAAGCTATAATTATTATAATAATGATCATTTTGCAACATTCAAATGGAAGAGTAGACAGGCATAGAAGAGAAACTTCTTGTATGCCACATACACACAGCATCTAAATACGGTTGTCAGTTCACCTTTTAGTGTTTAATCCTGTTCTCTACACACACAGTTCGATAAAATACGGGAGTGACAACCGCATTCTATAATCTAATTAACTCCCGAAAAATTCAGGTAGTGACAGTCCACGTAGTGTTTACAGAACCGAACTGAACAACTAGTTAATATTAATGACATGATCAATGGAGCGTGAGAGATGTGTCCAGTGCCGGCGCTAGCTATAGGCAGACTAGGCAATTGCCTAGGGCCTCCGCATTGTCAGGGGGCCTCCAAAAGATGTGTACTTGGTAATCAGTTAGGGCGGTGTGTGATAAGTTTAATTTCTTGAAAAATCTACAACTATTATCAGCGTTGCAACAAATAACATGTAAAATGAGTCTGATGTCTACTAATCTCCGGTGCTCAAACTTAAGTGCATGGTCATGGACGTGTTTTCATGGTCGAGGTAATGTCTCTGCGCTGTGCGTGCAGCCACGCTCGAGTCGAGATCCAAATTTTATCCACTGCACACAAAAAAACAAGAGCAGCAGAAACTGAGAGGCGATCGCATTAAAAGCAAGATATTATTCTGTTTGCCCGCAATTCTGTGAGTATCTAGATGCTTGACTAACAAAGAACAAGCTTAAAGATGGTGAGCTTTTGACTCAAACACTGAATTCAGCGTCTTTCTTAAAGAAACACCATGCAATGCATTCCTCTAATAGGATATTCATATTAATGGCTAATGGATAAGTTGTTTTCAGTGGTCTATTCTTAAACCAGTACAATAAATGTTAACAATTATTAATTTTTTTTAATGTATTATATTAGTGTTTATTAAAAAGCAGGAAATAAAAAAGCATATTCTTTGTGTTGGCGTTTTAGAAATGGCTATAATGTATCGTAACATGAATATTACTAGTAATAAAAGTAGGTCATTATATCAAAATGTGTTATGGGTATGGGATTGATTATTTTGCAATCCCTTATGTTTTATTTGATGTACTTGTAAAACAAAGTCTCAGACAGCTTGCCTATAGAATATTCACAGACCATTCACGGCAAGCATGATGCATATTACAGCAAAAATGGCAAGAACTGGCAGAAAATCCATTAGTTTATCCACCGATTAGTCTGCACAGGCCCTAAGTCGAACACACCTATTGTAACATCAGTTAGGCTAACTGTGTAAACAACTCCGAAGTGAAACTGATGTTTTCATTACTGCACTAACATAACGCATTCTTTTAGTTTCCAAATCAGAAATATGTTTTGTGAGGGGAGGGGAGCCTCCAAAATAAAAATTGTCTAGGGCCTCTTTATGTTTAGAACCAGCCCTGGATGTGTCCGTCTTCTCCTGGTGCAAATCACACTTACAGAGGTGTGTGTGTCATCTCTCATTAATTTTTTCCAGTCTATCACTCAATAGTTTCTCTCATCAGCCCTGTGGTCTTGGGTTAACAGGTACATTACTGAAGAGACTATTTGATTATAGTCCAGCACGAGCACGCATGCTCTTTAACAGCAGCCATTTAGGCCTGCGTGAACAAAAGACGGTGATTCTGTTAACGCCAGCTAACTAAACATTGCCGGATGATAATACATCTGTGGTGCGTTATTTCTTTGCTCAAAAATAGCAAATACAAAACGGGTTAAGCTGGTGGCATACATGTGTCTTGTTCACAGGTGTAAGATGCTGCACAATTGCTATGGTTATCACTTGTCAATCATCGTAATTGCGGGAGTCAGTCCTGTGTTCCATACATATACATGGAATGAAAAAATAGGGGACTCATTTCCGCTTTTCTGTCGTCTGTTCTTCAAAATATAATCAAGTGTGCTTCTTCAAACACGCGTTTTTGTGTAAAATGGCATTTTTTGTCAAATGTCACTCTGAGATGTCTACATGTCACCTGCCACTGAGCTAATTTCCTACCCCGGTTATAATGGATAATGCCATCCAGACCTCCAGAGGGTGCTGCTTGCTTGCACAGTGCTGACATAAGCGCTGAATGCAGACTATTTATATTTTAAAATGCAGCCTTTTAAGGTTTAGTAATTGCGCAAGGCCATATTGCGATTTCAATCTTAATTCAATTAATCAGGCAGTATTAATGGATATCATGTTGTGCTTAAATGGTCAATACGTGTTTGAGTCTGGCTTATCATTTGCAGATCCCATTTCCATTATGTCCTATCCTATCTATACAAGCCCTATTAATAAAAATGGCTAAAGGGCAAAGAACTGAAATTGCTTTGTTTGTTTGTTTTTCAAAAGAGGATGTGTATTTGACTATAAGGGGCTCTTTGTTTCTCTTTGTTTGCAGGTGTTGTGTCCGTGTGTGGAGAAGAGCAAGAAGAGGGAGGAGAACTCATTGGGCACAGAGTCAGACTCTGATGTCAATGTGTTAGGCCTTACTGCTCAGGACCTCAGAGACCCAGGAGCTATCGTGAGTTTGTTAAAACTGAACTGTCTTATGTTTAATCTTTTCATCGGGTCCTTGTCATTGTGTACATATTTCATATTTGCATTTTGTTTCTGATATTTTAGATTCTGAGCCTTTTTTCTCTCAATCACTTTCTAATTGAACTTTATCAAAGGTTTGGCATGTTTGTGTGGCTTATTTCCTCTTTACCAGGTGATTGCATTCAAAGAGGGAGAGTGTCTGGAGAAAGAGGCCCTCCTCCGCTTGCAGCAGGTCAATTTAGCTAAACCTGGCCTGGAAAAAGGATTGAGGGATGATCAGAATGACAAAAAGACAGAAAGGAGATGGAGTGACTCCATGGAGACAGATACACCCCTCAATTCAGCCGGCCCCAAACTGCAAAATGGTAGTTCCTCCCCTTCCCTTACCGCTCACCAATCAGTGTGCATGTGCGGTGGCCCACCCCGCCCCTTGCTTCACCGGTGCCACTTGTGCAAAGACTGGTTCCACGGAGACTGTGTACCCTTTCCACCACTGCTAGGCTCCTCTGACATGCAGCTAACCAAACCCCTCTGCTGGTGGGACTGGAATACACGTTTCCTCTGCCCACGATGCCAAAGGTCCCGTCGGCCAAGACTGGAAACTATTCTAGCCCTGCTGGTGGCGCTGCAGAGATTACCTGTGCGGCTGCCAGAGGGAGAGGCATTACAGTGTTTAACAGAGAGAGCCATCAACTGGCAGGGCCGAGCCAAACAGGCACTGGACACTCCAGAAGTGCAGGGGGCGCTAGAGACACTGCTTCAATTGAAGGAGGAAATGCAGAGTATTAAAGAGGAAGAACCAGAGCAGAAAAAGAAATGGAATGGCGATACTGTAATTGTGCTGTCTGACTCGGAGGAAACAGAAGATGGTGTTATCGATCTGACAGAGGATGTAAATTCCCCTAAAAAGAGTGAAGAGAAGGTTGCAAATGGTACACAGGTAAGGAGGTGCAGTTGTGATGTTTTGTATAATTAGGAATACAACCGCTCTGTTCCAGACCCTAGTGAGCTGTCTAGTTGTCTACTGGCTAGGTAGGCAGCTGTCCTCTGAGACAGCATCCTATCTGAAATGCAATCTCATTTGGAACGCTCTACATAAGCAACAACTATGTGCTGCTCATAAGGTCAGGGAGAACCTGGTTTTCTCAAATCAGGCTGAATGATTCATTAGCAATTTGATCTGAATCAAAATTATTTTTTTAAAATCAAGGTGGATTTTTGGAAGTAAAAGGATCAATTTGATTTATCTTGTTTTAGAAACAACACTGCATAAGATATTTATGTTTTTCAGAGAATGTATTTTTAACATGTGTATTTTGTCTTACTGTACTGGCAGAGTTTTTATAGTCAAAACAAGTGAAAAAATCTACCAGTGCTGAAGAAGTAATCCAAAGTATTTAGAATACGTTACTGACCTTGTGTAATCTAACGGAACATGTTACAAATTACATTTTATAGCATGTATTCTGTAATCTGTAGTGGAATACATTTCAAAAGTTACCCTCCCAACCCTGGTCGCAGCACACCTTTGAAGCCTTAAAATGCTTCCTAGGTTTTAGAACAGTGCGAATTCACACAGGCAGCCTATTAAATAGAAAACCAAGTGTTTTGTATGTGCATAATGGTTTTGCTTGCCTATGTAAAACTTAATTTTGTCTTCCTGTGCAGTCTGGCTATAAGAATGGAATCACAAGGAAGCCAAGCCCTCATGACTTCACAGGTTAGTTCTTTCAGTCATTGATCAACCTTCCTGATGTGAGTTGGAATCAAGCTGTTTAAAATGGCTTTGCTGCTATTTATAACCTCTATATAGTATTTTTTTCTACCTCTTGGCTGTTCTCTCTTGTCAGGGTTGGAGTCTCTTCTGTCATTTGTGCCATGTCTTAAAGGGCCGGTGATCGAGCTGACCCCGTCCACCAGAACACAGCTGGAGGAGCTTCAGCTAGAGGGAGACCTGCTGGAGGTCATGCTCGATCAAACACACACCATTTACCGGCTCCTACAGGCATCATCACAGCCACCTCAAGATGCCCTGCACACACTCATAGAGGTGAGGGAGGGGATTTTCCGGTTGACATATTGAAAATATGTTATCACGATTCCTCTAGGTTGTTGATATTCTCTTGAAATAGTTCAAGACACAAAGTAGTAGGACTGTTAATTTAACATGCTAATTTAGTGTGATTTATTCTGTAAAGAATAATTCATTAAAAAATTAACACCACTTATCATGCCCCCTGACATGTACAAACATTTCTTAATAAAAGTACTTCTTACCATCGAAGCATTTCAGGCTTGAAGTACATGTAACTTTGTGTATTTACAAGCAGCGTCAACAGGGGCAGTCAGCGCGTCTAAACAAATCTCACAAGCAGCGCAGCTTCAGAATGAGAGCCGGTCACACTGGATGCATTCTTGACAGCTTGGCGAAACTTTGCTGCCAGTATGTAGGGTCTTAAGACACAATTTACAAAATGTCAACTACTTTTAACTTGACAAAGCATCTTAAAAATGGGGCATTTATAGCCCTGTTTGGACGGGATTAGTTTTATGTGGGGACATGGGTAATGTAATAATTAACAGAGCTTCTCAGTGATTTTAATCCCGTGTGAATCAGTCATGTAAGTTATTTTTCCAGACTTTTCCCAGACTGTGCATTCCTGTGCCGGTATAAATTACAGCGTGCTTTTACCTACCATAAAATGGCCAGTAAAAATAACCCCTGGTTATACTAATCCTGTGCGAATTGACTTGCTGTTTGGACTGATGCATGTTTTTCTCAAGCATTTTATGCTGTCGAGTGTTTATTGACCCATGTAAAAGAGAAAAAAACATTTGAGCCCCACGTTTCTAAACACATTTTCCGGAGGCACAAATGAAATTACATAATGTGAAGGGATTGTCCACATTTTTAACCCTTTCAGACCTGATTTTTTTCCGACTGAGCAAAATAAATTTGTACCCAGTTGATATTTACAATATAGAAGAATGTAATATAGGATTACGGGCTCGCTATGTCACCAGTTTTGTTGTATTTAGCCATATATTCCAATACATTTATTCTATTAATCACAGATACAGTAAATTATCATGTTTAATATTTCCTGCATAATCAGTGGTGGAAAAAGTACTCAGTTTCCACACTTAAGTAAAAGTACAGAGACCACACAAATTTATTACTTAAGTAAAAGTCATCCATTAAAATACTAAAGTAAAAGTAAAAAGTACCTGGTTTTAAAAATACTTAAGAAAAATAAAAAAGTAAAAATAAATACTGCAAATTCAAATCCTGTTCATGTTGTTGTTATTTTTAAAGCCTAATAATTGAGTCTCTTACAGGTAATATTGAATACAATAAGTGATAGTTCAGTGTAAGTAAAGCTTAGTCGCTGGTGGATAAGGACAGGGCATTTTATTCTGAAAATAAGCTTATGGTCCATGGAAACTACCATGAACAGCATATAATTAATTCAAAATAATATTATATTAAATAATAATAATAAAATTAATATTAATATTAAATAATTCTTAGTTGAAGCTATCCTTTTAAAAATGGTTACTACACTACAAGCTATTAACAAAAGGGCCTAACTACACTGAATTCTTATCTTTATTAAAAAAATCTATAACTATCAGTATGAGACAGCATTTTAAGAGATAATGTTAACACTAGAGGTCGACCAATAGTGGATTTTGCCGATAACGATATCTAAAGTGGTGGGAAAGGCCGATAACCGATTAATTGGCAGATAGTTAAAATCATAGAATGTCAATTATAGAATGTCAAAAACACTTCTTATTCTTTCCTTATATGACGGCACAGACAAAAGAGTACTAAATGAATAAAATCCCAGATACAGTTTATTGTTCAACCAAAATAACCAGAAAAATTAAGATTTGGTGCATAACGCTGGACTTTTATGTATAACCAAGCCCGAAACACACCGGGGACTCTTATTTTGAAATGATGAAAAAACTATTGGCATCTACTGCCATAGATTTTTGCCAATAACGATAGTTCCAAAAAGCAACTATCGGCACAGATTAATCGGTAAAACTGATAAATCAGTCTACCTCTAGTAAACACCCATGTAAATAAATGAGTTGAAAACAGTGGTGAACAGCTGAATTTAACTAACTATTCAGCAACAAATAAGTAGCAAGTAGACGTAAAAAATAGGGTATTCGGTGTGAAACTCAAATTAATCGTCCTTTAATACGGTTCATGTAAATGAATCCTCCGCAAAAAAACGATTCACTAAAATGAATCAAATTTCCCAATGCCTCATATTAGAGGAAGAGGACGGTTTAGGAGAGCTTCATATACATGTATCGTCCAAACGAACCTATTCATCAAATGAATCGGACTTTTTAAAGATTCAGAGAGAGCGGTTTAGCAGAGAACGTTTGATCCGTCGTCTTGAAAACTGTGCACATAAACAAGTGTTCATATAGGTAAACGCGTCAGGAAAATGTTCAAATTCTGGGACATTTTGGGAATGGAATTTTATTTTTCCAGGACAGACGGCCAAAAACCGGGATGATCCTGGGAAATCATGAACTCGATATGAGCGCTCTTTACAGCAGGCAGACATAAGCACACACCATGTGAGTTTGAAAGCAGCACCTACTGTCATTATTCCACAGCATCTTAGAAGAGTCCTCCATTGTTTCGGTGTTCCTTCTATACTCTGGCTTGTATACAGCGGTGAATAAATTTAGACCTTAAAGTTTGTACACAGCTAGGGTAAATTGCATCTTATTTGTGCGTTTGGAAGTGTATTTAAGCTTATTTTGGTTTAGGCATTTGCTGAAGTCCTTCATAATAGGGCGCTGAGTGTCTGTGTGCTCGCACTGGCTGCTATCAATCAAACTCACTGCGCTCTGTTTATTAGCTGCTCACTGCTCTCTTTTTGCAAATAATGAAACAAACTTTTTTTCATGCAGGTAACGAGTATTGAGAGGCTCTGCATCAGAATAAAAAGTATTTATTTGGCTAAAAAATTTAAAGTAAAAATTGCAACAAATTTAAATACTCAAAGTAAAAATTCTGGCGACACGATAGAGGGAATTCCCTGCATTTTGAAAGTGAAACATCTGGGAATAATTAAAATTGTGCTCAGTCCCCGCAATCCCGCTCTATTGAACTAACATTCGTTATTGAGATTTTAATCAGGCTACTAGTCCGGTCAGGAAAGTAAAATTTTCTTTAACTTGCCCATTTAAAATTCCACTTGTCCCAGACAAGCGGACAAGTATAATGTCACAGTAATGCAATATATGTAAATCTGAATATCTATCAATCTATTGATATATTTTATTAAAAATGTATTTTACAAAATGTTATTCTGTATACAGTATCACTAAATAAAGCAGCTATGTATATTGCTGCCCTTTTATGGGCCCCTCCATAATCAGACTCGACTGATTTTGTGTTTGTGTGTGCGGCAGATTGAACTGCAGGAGCAAAGAAACTCAGGTCGTGGCAACAAGTCAAAGGACTCCAAGAGGAAGAGGAAGAGCCAGAAAATTGATGGAGAGCCGAAATCCACAGATGCTTCTGAATGCAAGAAAACGAGACCTGTCAATCCCACACCCCCACAGATCCACACAGAGGTACTCAGTCTTCTCTCAACCCATATAAAAAAAATTGGGGGGACTTTTGATATACCTTGGTTTCAGCTTTGCATGTAATGTTTGCCCAGTAATCCTAATTGATTTGCTCAAAGACAGATAAGTGAGTGCTAGCCACAGTAGGATTACCTCTTGCGTGTTTGTTGGCAGAAGCTTCTGTTTGGTCCAAATGTAATTGTATGATGTGGCCCGCTACAATTTTATTTGAATTTCTCACACTTCTGCCGCCAAGCTTAACAAAATTCCCAGAAAGTGGGTGGGGGACGAACTTGGAAACATCTAAAGTTTAATGGTTGCTACGGCCCTGTCTTAACCATGTTTTGTTTGTGAAAACTTTATCAAAGGCTTATGATCAGAAACAAACACTCCCTCTTCTCTCTTGCAGATCTTGTGATGTTGCCCTGAAGCTGTGGAGGGGAAAATGGTGGATGAGATGAGAACCACAGACAGACAAATGCAGGACTTAGGCTCATCCTCCCCACCTAATAAGCTCACAAATTAATTGTCCTTTTCAACCCATCAAATGGTCGCTCCCCACCTTCATACTAAACTGCACTCCTCAATGTGTTTTTTCTTTGCATTTTTTAACACCCATAATCCTGAATGGTGCACTTGTGCACAAATGCAGGGCACGGATCTCTGTTCTCTTAGAGGAGGGATAAAATGAGATTTGCCCTGCGGTTAAGCTGTCTGTCTTAACAGTTTAAGTGTACCAAACTGTGCTTCTCACAGTCGAATACCGTGTGCTGCATAATACGACTTGTCCAGGTATACACACACATTTGACGGCCTGGCAGCGAGGGGACATTTAACAGGACACTGGCATTGCTGCCAAGTCAATACCTGTATTCTTTTGTACCGAGTCTCGTGTTTTGTTCAGGGAGACTCTACATTGTGAATAAATTAGTACAATATTTTGAAAGTGTGATGGATAAACAAAGGCATTTATGTTCTGGTGCTACTTTCCTAAGATAAGTTACTGCATAGTCCTCTCTTTTCCTCTGAGTTTTGCTTTATTCATTGTCATTTTCTTTCAGTGCTTCTGTTGTCTCTTTTAAGCTATCTGCTCTGTACCCCTCTTCCTTTACACAGAACTGTGCAAAACCTCACTTTAACACTATCTCCATCTTATTTTTTCGCTGGGGTTCTAATAATTCTATTATTATTATTATTATTATTATTGGTATTGCGATTGCAGACACGCATTGTCGTGAGTTTGTGTATAAACATTTTCATTTCAATGTTGCCTTTGTTTCTTTTCACTCTTGTTAGAGAATAAAAGTTTAGAATTGTTTTAGGAAGCCATTGGTGTGGTTACATCCTTGATCTATTTCATTGGGGTCAAATTTTAAACATGGTAGCTCAGCAGTTCACAGTCTGGGCTGATATACTGGACACTATTAGGAACACTACACTAATACTGGGTAGTGCTTCCCATTGCTCTCAAAACAGCCTCAATTCTTCGTGGCATGAATTCCACAAGATGTTGGAAACATTCCTTTGAGATTCTGGTCCATGTTGACATAATTGCATCACACAATTTCTGCAGATTTGTCAGCTGCACATTCATGCTGCGAATCTCCCATTCTACCACATCCCAAAGGGGTTCTATTGGATTTATCATGCTGGAAGTAGCCATTAGAAGATGAGTAAATTGTGACCATGATGGGATGCACATGGTCAGCAAAAATACTCAGGCTGTGGCATTCAAGCAATGATTAATTGGTATTATTGGGTCCAAATTGTGCCACATTCCCCACACCATTACACTACAGGCTCAACTTTCTGTTCTTGGCTGACAAAAGTGGAACCCGATGTGGTCTTCTGCTGTTGTATCCCATCTGCCTCGAGGTTCGATGTGTTGTGCATTCTGAGATGCTACTCTTCTCACTACAATTGTACAGAGTGGTTATCTGAGCCTTTCTATCAGCTCGAACCAGTCTGGCCATTCTCCATTGACCTCTCTCATCAACCAGGCTTTTCCATCTGCAGAACTGCTCTTTTCCAACTCTAGAAACTCTAGTGAGTGAGCATCCCAGAAGATCAGCAGTTACATAAATATTCAAAAGCTCCCGACCCGTATCGAAATGATTTTATACATTGCATTATACGATTGGCTGATTATATAATCGAATAAGTAGGTGTACAGTTGTTCCTTATAAAGTGCTCAGTAAGTGTACGTAAAGGTTGTAGGTTTGATTCCAGGGGGCATTGTGAGTTGCAGAGATTCTCAGTACCAGATTGTCATTGAGAAAGAGGCTGAACACCCCTGGTTGCTCCACAGTAGAGCTAATGTTTTTGCTGTTGACTCTATAGAGTGACCATTATAGTCAGCTTTCCATAAAGCACCTGCGAAATGACAAAAGTGTAGTACTAAGATAAGTCTTCATCATTGATCATGGAAGCCCAAGTCAATGCTTGATACATTTATACAGATAAAACTAAGCCATTAAAATTAAAGCACAAAAATTCTAAGATGTTTCATGTTACAGATGTTTAATGAGTTGTTTTGAATGTGCATTTAATCTTTACATAAGTTTTAGACAGTAACATAGCTAGCGATATAAAAATGAAGAGGCACTCGGAAAAGAGAAGAGCTGCACAGTGGTTGACAAAAGCAGTGGTTTAAAGTAAAAACATTTTGCTTTGTAGACTATTGCTTATCATATACTGCACTGATGTTTGAATCAAGATTACCCATTTGAAACTTTATAGAGGGTTCAATGAATTGAAAGCCAGGTGGCAAAAGGTTTAATGGCCAAATTAGTAGTTCAATTGATCTTAAAACTACATATTCCCTTTACTATTCACATTCTAGATTAATTGCTTATTTAAAAAAGACATGCATGGTCCCTTTTTAATTCACAATGTTGATTAATTGCTTTTAAAATAATCGCACTAAAAAGTACAAAAATATCAATACTGATTTAGATGAAGAAAAAAAAACTAACCCATATTTGCAGTTTTAAAGAAAATCTATTCCAAATCATAACAGTAGAAAATGAAATGTGCTATTCAGACAGGGTTTGAATTTCATGAAAGTATTCATCAGATTCCATTCAGAGCAGCTGTAATCTTGACTAACATGAAGTTTGGTGAAATGGTCAATGATGAACATTTTTAAACAAAATATTATATTTTAAATCCTAAAATCATTGTATTTTATGCAAGCTGACCAATTAAATGGAAGGACTTCAGTGACATGTCCTGTTACGCAGTAGGCTGGGCTATGGAGTTCACAGCTTTAAACTATTAATAAGCAGTGAAGTTCAAGAAACCTGTCCCTGAAGAAGACCATCCAGAAGCTGCTCACACATGTAAAGACACCTTGGAACATGGAAGAATCCTAGACACAAGTTAGAACGTAAGCATCGGATTATTCAAAACTGATCAAATATACAGTATTTTCAGAAAGTATACATCAAAATAAGATAAATTATTTATGGAGGCTGATGAATGACTGGTGAAGACTTACAGATTATAATTGGCTAAGAATGATCACACAACAACAAACTATGTGAAGGCTAATGTGAAGCTTTGTGGTGGTGGAAGCCCTTTTCTGTAGCTGCTAACCTTTGAAGGGACCTCCCTTGAAGTCCAACACAACTTCTCCCTGACGACTCAAATATCCAAACCACTCGCCATGTTTCTTATCAGAAAACTAAAGCAAAGGATAAACAATATGAGAGCTCTCACCATATTGTGACATTCATCTTATTGCAACTATGTACATTTATGTTAACAAATACTGAAACCTAACCTAAAGGCTATAGACATTTGAAGTATTTCAGAACACTAAATCATTAAGCATACAGCTGCTGTCATCAAAAACAACAATGGAAACTTTCGTATATGTGATATAAAAGTATTGTTTGGTGTCTCAAATACAGAATACATCATACATGACTGAAAGTGTAGTCATAGATCTCCTTGAATCGGTCCATTAGCATGGGCTCTCTGCTGTGACTGTAGGCCATTAGGTATGCAATCAGAGCTTCACAGTGAGGCCACCATAATTTCATATTCCATTCTAACGGTGCATACAATAAAGAAATGCATTAAGACAAGTCACCACTAAAGAGTTCTAGAACAAATACACATTTGTGATGAGGAGGAGGGTGGGGACGGGCCATGACTACGTACGCCAGGCCCCCAATCGGGCTAATCAGCCGAGGAGAGGGATAAGTGCAGCGGAATGCGGCACTTCGAGAGAAAGAGGCCACATGCAGCTGCCGTGTGCGTTTATGTTTTTGTGTAAGTTCTTATTAAAATATTATTTTGACTGTTCAGCTGTCCCGCCGCCTCCTTTCCCATTTTAACCATGTTACATTGGTAGGAGGAGGAGGAATGCGCTGTCATGGAGTCCTCACCACTACCAGCCAACCCAAAGGAGCAGCCGCGGCCATCCGCCGGGGGACGGAGTCGGCGCTGCCGGCCGCCTGGAGTGGTGGAGCCGCTGCCAGGGGCGGAGGGGCTCCCTACCGGCCGCCAAAATGCAGAGGGGCATTCCATCCACCAGGGGTCAGAGGACTTTCTCCGGTCCGCCTGGGGAGGAGCGGCTGTCGTCCCCCAGAGGTTGGAGAGTGGCTGAGGGCCGGGCGACAGCGTATCTGGGCACCGGCGAACCAGGTTATTCCTCTCTCTCTCTCTCTCTCGCTGTCGCTCCGCTTTGCCCTTTCCCTCTCCTCTTTTTTCCCCTCCCCTCGTCCCCCTCCCCAGCCCTAGAGAGGCGGGGGAAAGCCTGCCAGCATGCAGGGCCAGAAGGGCAGCGCCCCCCCAAGAAATATTTGAACATTTAACACCCTTAATGACAATAAAACATAGATGTAATCCAACCTGAGTTGGACAATGTCCATCTACATCCAGAATGTAGAAAAGGCCACCATGTTTTTTGTCCCATCCAGTGTGGAACGGGACCTCCATGAACTTTTCCACCATGGTCTTCTGAAGTTGCGCGTCTCCTTTTGCATGTGCATACTTCAGCAAAAACCAGCCAGCTTCCAAAGCATGACCTAAAGTTAGATGTCAAAAAGAATCTGATCGTGTTTAATCTCTATCTGTGTCGGCATGCAGTTATGACTTCGGTTGTATTTTGTAATGATCAGTTACCAGGGTTTTGCACTCGCCCTTGACAGCCAGGTAGTTCCTTTCCATCCAATGTGTCATTTTCCAAAATGGTTTTGCCATCTCTCTGAGATTGAAGAAATGTATAAAAGTATGATGGATGATTTGTCGTTATCACCACTTCAGAATTTCTATCACTTTCTATCAAATTATTTATGCTTGCTTAGCATATAATGAACACATGGTGTTTGTTTGCTCACCTGTATATGCAGTAGTATCTGTTTCACACACCAGTCACTCAGCTCTTTGTACTTCTCCGCACACTCAGTTCTACCCTCTGTCAGCTGATCCAACAGGCACAGGAGCATCATGGGAACTGCCATGCTGTTGACAGGAGGATCACCAGGAAGTCGAGTACGAACAAGACCAGATGAATCGATATGGACCCAGTGAACCAACTGGTCCATCATGCTCTCTGCATCTGCCTGTGGAGAACACCAACATGACAAAACACTTTCTGATACCTGTCTATGCAATCATTTATGAAACTAAAATATAAACTAAATTGGAAATACAGATCAGAGGTGTGAAGATACAGAAAAAGTATTTTGCTTTTTAGCTTAGTCAATGAAAACTAGTCACTTTTTGATCAATCTCAGACAAAGTACAACCTACCTGGCACATTAGTGATAGTTAATTCTATACAAATGATGTCACATTAATTTTACCCAAATTAAGTTCTTTGTGACCAGTACTGGGTGTAATTGGATTACAAAGTAATTAGTGACTAATCTAATTACTTTTAGCCACAAAAAGTAGTGTAAAACATTACATTTTAAATTCTTATCAGATTACAGTTACCGACTTTCAATGAAAGTAATTACTTTTAAGTTCATTACTTGGGTTACAAATATTTAAAACACTATGTGTAATAAAATTAAAATGTGAATTCATATGTCCATCTTTCTGCGTTTCTGTGTGTGCAACAATGAACAAGGAGAAAATAGACATTATTTTTTTTGTGGAAAAAAAAAACATTTTGTGGCAAGTGTTACTTTGATCATTATCCTGTTACTGCATTATCCATACAGCCTTCCTTTATAAAGCCACTTGGCTTAGGTGTTACTTTTCCTGCCATGTTTCTTTGTTCTGTTTACTATTTACTATTGGACTTTTTGTAGAATGGAAGAATCTTCACCTTTTGACAAGCCAGGTTTGATCCATGGGTTCACATTGATAATGTGGTGGTCGTTGCTGTCTGGATAGCATCCACAGACCAGTGTAAACAAAAGCACCCCAAGTGACCACACGGCTGGCTTGCCATGGTACTCGCCTGTCTTAGTAAACTTTGGGGGGTACATCTGTACCTGGAGGAAAGAGATTTTGAAAAGTGTATAAGTATGCTTTACCACAGTTTTGTCTGTATCTATTAGGATGCAAGAAATTATTTGGTGTTATTTGTTTCACAATATTGCAGCTTCAAAAGGGAGTTTGGCTCTGTTTGTCATCCAGGGCTCAGTGTAACACAATGTCAAAATAATTTTGGTATATACTGAAAGGTAAAATGCTGTGTGATACGACAAAATCTTAGCCAATAAGAATATTTAAAGCAAAAAATACACAACTTTTTTTAGAACCAATGAGAATTCACTGTGGGTGGGACAATAAAAAGATAAAAATCAAGCAACCGAAAATTTTTCCTGTTGCTCATAGCTTGTTCGCATTGTGGCTGGTTACAACTAATAGATCATTTGTCAATTTAGCAGATTAAGCTTGGTTAGAACATGGTGTAACTTGTCACTGGACTTTAAATCCAAACTACAGCTTTGAGGGATATACATACCATAGAATGTCTTGTAGGCACTGTCCTTTAGGAGGTCACCACACCCAGAGTTGATAAGTTTTACATCCGGTGTGTCACTGCTGACCAGGAGATTTTCCAATTTTAGATTCCTATGAAGCACTCCACGGAGACAGCACATTTCAGCAGCTAGCGTTGCCTGCCACATCATATGCCATGCTAGCCCTTCATTTAAGTTGCCGCCCTGGCACTTCAGGAAATCAAACATGGTCTCATAGGGGGAGGGACACTCCGTGACCATGATGTAGTATTCTGCCTCCTCCTGCCAGTCCAGCAGCTGAATAATCTGGCCAACACTGGGGCCCTTATTGGCAAGTATGTGGAGAGCCACTTCTGAAGGTATGGGTTTGGGATGACCAGGCTAGAAGGAGGACAGTTTTTATGATGGTTAGATTGAGGTGGTTTAAACTGATAACAATGGCTGAGAGAAGGAAACATAGAGATTGCAGCCTACTTACAATGGTCATATACACCATGTTGTCCATCTTTGTGGCAAATTTTACTGCCACCTGATGAACAAAATAGAAAAGTCATTAATGCTGAACAGATATGTAAAGTTTTGTCAATTTAAACTCCAAGCATGAATTTAAAACTAGCTTATGTGGAGCATGTTTGGTCAGTTTAAACAAGTCAAGTGCTCTAAATAGTTGACATAAGATACAATAAAAGGGCTTGCAAAGGATATGGACATATAAAGACAGGATAAGACAGATACCTTCAGGCCATTCTCCAAGCAAATTCCTTCAAAGATGTCCTCATATCCTCCTTCACCCAGCTTATTGCCCAGAATTGGCTTATAGCGGAAGAAAATGTTGTCTATTAAAAGAAAAATAATAGTTGTCATGAAATTTCAAGCAGTAACAGCAGTTTCCTGCAGTGTGACATGCTATACGTTATCTGAAAGTATTATAAAAAAATAAAAATAAAAAAAACAGTTCTTATTCTTTTATAATTATTATACCTAAAGTAATGGCTAATAGTAAACGGAGTAAATGGAACACTTGTACTTTTGAATGAGAATAAATGGAATATTTATACTTTTGAAAATACAGTTGTCACCGAAGGCGTTAAAACAGTGGTACTGTTTTGCAGATATTGTAAGAAGAGCATACGTGTGTTATGTCTGGTGTTGTGACAGTAATCTCACCATCAGGACTCATGTCCACACTGTCCTCCAGCGGTCTCGTCACAGAAGACACAATGTCCCCCGCTGCAGGACTGACTGGAGTGTCTTGGACGTCCTGATCCTCTGAAGTGGGTGGGACCTCAAGGTGAGTGGCAGGAGGTTCCTCCGCCGCAGGTTCTACAGGGTCGCTGAGAGGAGCAGTTTCCTGAAGATCATAGTCCTCTACAGTGACTAGCTATAGATAATTCTTATCTAAAGAGGGCAATATCAACCAAAAGTTTAACCAAATATAATTATAATTGTATACGTAAATATACAGATATTCACTTTAATACAGATGGCCAGAATGACAAAGATCTTTATTCTCAACAAGTTAAATTTAATCAAAATTGTCTTTCCCATGAACAATTGGCCAATCAGTGCACAATGTTACACACTCATAGACAAAACACCATCAGGGTGGCACACAGTAGCCCCTTTCACACATGCAACCACGTAAATTACAGTAAAATCGTTGGGTTGCCTTTACTGGTAAATGTACCACATGTGCTGTTCACACATAAAATCACAACTGACATTTATAGGTACTAATGATACAAGTTCTCATTAAGGGAAATTGCCAGAGCGTCGTGTTCACACATGACCTCCAACCTGAAAACTGCAGTACATTTTCTGGAAAACACTGTATGTGTAAAAGGGGCTAATGACACGAAAACAATACAACTAAACAACATAAATGTACTGCAACAACCAAATATGCAGAACTATATCAATAGCACCTTCCACACATACAGCCTTTTCCAGAAGATTTACTGCAATTTTCAGGGTAGAGGTCATGTGTGAATACAACCCTTTTGAAAATACTGGAAAATTTTGCTCTGGCAATTTCCCTTAATGAGAAATTGTATCATACCTATATCTAAATTTCCATTTTGATGGTATGAGTGAACAGCACATGTGGTACATTTAAATGTAAAGGTAACCCAACGATTTTCCTGCAATTTACCTGGTTGCATGTGTGAAAGAAGCTACTGTAACAATATTACAATAATATGCATAGGCAACAAATGTGCATAACAGAAATCTAAAATAAGAAGAAACATAAGTATTTAAAAAATATAATATGATGTTTTACACAGGGACTTTTTTGTTGATTTTCACCATAAATAAGGTGACTTTATATTTACAACATATGATTAACAGTATTTTACTTCAAAAGTAGGCCATATCCAATTTTCTTTACTGTGTGTGAAGTGACTTTTTTATGTTCACAGCTTTGAGTAAACAAAAAGAGTGACATCTTCTCATATGGTCATTTACCTTCTTCAGTTCTGCTCTCAGTTGGTCTTTCAGGACCCTGCTTCACTGTCTCACCCGCTCCAGAACTGCTCTCTATGGGGGCGATTTCTGCAGCTCTCCTCCACTTCCAGAAGCGCTTCAGCTTCTTTTGCCCCTTGTCTCTGTCAGCAACAGCAGCGGGATGGTCGATGTTGAAACTCCAACACCAAATCGCGAACCTTGTCGTCGTCTTACACTGGGAAATTAGCTGTCCCATGATAAACAAATAAACGCCAACTGCACCCTCAGAGAATCATGAGAGATTCACACAGTTATATGCAACTCTCACCGAACCATTCGAATTGTTTCTATTGCGTCATAAACACCTCAGAACATCAAGACAACGTCCATTCTGAAAACACAGTCTGGGAGAATTACTCAAAAACACAGACCATCAGGCTGCTTGCAAATGGATTTTGTTGATCTCTGCCCATAAGTCCAAAAACAAACATATATCAAAAACATCAGGAAAATATTGTATATTGTGAATATACATAGTAACAATGTTTATTAATGTAAATATTTTTGATATTGTTCCTGATATATTTTTGCACATGCTAATTACATTTTATTTATTTGACTTTTTTTTCTGTCTGTCTCAGTCTATTGCCCCAAAAAGTATTTGGACACAAAAATTTTAACAAAATAGCCTATCAATGCAAGTGTTATTTATTTTCATTTAAAGAAAAGTAGCATGAACATACCTTTCAAGCAAAACATTTAACTAAAAGAGGGTTGTATAGTGCTGAAAACGAAAACAAAGTATTGTGACACTGTGGTTGTCAAATGCTATTTGGTTCAAGGCCGTTGCTACCATACACACTGAGGGGGACATGTCCCCCCAATATTCATAATAGTGAATATGAATCCTGAATATGTGGTTACATCCTTGATTGGAATAAGGTTAGGCCTCCTTCTTGATGACCTCCCATGTAAACCGGATTTGTAGCATCTCCTAATGGTTGACTGGTGCACATTAACAGTGACTGTTGCCAGAGATGCCTGTAGATCCTTTGATGACACCCTGGGGTTCACGAAGACTTCCTTAAGCATCTTGTGCTCTGCTCTTGGGTGATTTTGGTCAGTCAACCTGGCCTGGACAGATAGCCAGTGGACTGAAACCTTCTATATTTGAAGAGTATTTTACATATAGTGGAATGGCTGGTAAATTACTTTAAATTCAAGACTCATAAGACTTCTTCCATCTGAGGAGCTTAGGCGTCTCTTTTTATCATGGCATAATGCTAGCATGTACTTCAATGTACTTGACCAAATCAGACCAGTTGATTGAGGTTTATATAGGGTGTGGTCTTCCTTCCTGATTTTCTACTAATTTGCACTTGCATTTCTACTAATTGGTGCTCTTGATTCGACACCCCTGATTGAAACGACTTCAATTTACATTTCAATAATTTAGCAGATTACATCTATTTACAAAAGGAGCTTAGTTTTCACTTTCAGGGACAGATTGTAGTTATTGTAATAAACTAACATTGTACATTAAACAGTTTGAATAGCAACACCTGAAGGACAGAGCACTCTCTCAGAATGCTGCTAACTTAACTAATTCTTTTACCATTTTGACAAATGTCATAACACTGACAATGATTGCACATCAGCATAATACTCTTTACCCATTTTCCTCTTACCATTGTTTCTGTCTGGAAATGTTACAATGGTAATACTGTTTTTGTTTGATTTTTTTGGAGGGGGGCATGTTCTATAGCATAAGTACTTATCGGGGTACCATGTGCATACATGATACATCATTCAGTGCCATGTTATTTATCAAAATTACAATGGCATGACCATCTGATACCATCTCTGTACCATGATACCACCACAGTTCTTTTGTAGGGGGTTTCTACAATAAAGCAAAATTTAAAGTATTTCTCAACAGTAATGCTGTTGTGAGCTACAACTGCTCAAACATGTACGGAAAACCAAATGATTAATAGCAGATATAATGAAAAACACTGTGTACATTATTCCAAAATGAATTTTGCATGGCTAGATGAAGTACTCCTTTAGTCAGATTAATGCCAGTGTTTTGGGCTGATCACATTCAGGGGTGAGTGTGCTTGTGCAGAGCTGAATGGACTTTCCTCAGGTTCTGTCTCACTCTCACAAACTCCAAGAGCTGAACCTCCTCCTGTAACTTCTGTTCCTCTTCCTTCTCTTTCTGAGAAATCAAGAGACACATCACTTAGTTGGCATGAACACATTTTAAAACTCACGAAAATATGCAGCCAGTTGCAGGTCACCCCTTAAGAAAAGTAACAATAACCTTAATGGTAACACTTTACAATAAGGTTCTATTTGTTAATATAAATTAATGCATTAGGTTATCATGAACTAACAATGAGCTTCATTAATGTTAATTTATGAAAAAAAAAACAAACAAAAAAAAAAAAACATTGTGCACTGTTTGTACATAAATCATTAAAGGAATATTCTGTGTTCAACACAATTTAAGCTTAATCGACAGCATGTGTGGCCTAATGTTGATTACCACAAAAATGTATTTTGACTTGTCCCTTGTTTATAAAAAATAAATAAAAATAAAAGTTAATGGAAGTGAATGAGGCCAATCTGTAAACATTAAAACACTCACTATTTGAAAACTATAGCCACAAGACATAAACAATATGTATCTTATCATGATTTTGGTATAATAAAACCACTTACTTACCTTTTCTGTGAAAAGTTACTGTGTAAATCCAATTTTACAACTTCGTTGCCATGATGATGTAACGCTGTATACCCTAAATGACCATAAAAAACAGCAATTTAAACAACTTTACAGCTCAAATATTACTAACTTAAAGTGGTTTTAAAAAGTATACGCTTCACATTTCTGCCTTTAAACCCTCCAAAAATTGGCCCCATTCACTTCCATTGTAAGTGCCTCAATTTAACCTTTTTTTTTTTTTTTTTTTAAGAAAAGGAGGGAGAAGTCAAATACATTTTTTTGGTAATCAACATTATGCCACAATTGCTGTCGATTGAGCTTAACTTGTTTTGAACCCAGAACATTACTTTATCTAATGTTAACATACACAGCTTTTAATTAAAAAAAAAAAATTAATATGCATTGCAATTAACATTAATGAACAGTGCTGTAAATGTAATGTTTTATTTGTTTGTTCATATTAACTAATGTTAATGAATACAAACTTATTGTAAAGTGTTAGCTTTAGGGATATCATAAAATATCATAAGATACCATACAATTTTATTTTATCACTAAATTTTTGAGACATCGATATATTAACATCAGACGACATTTAAATTAGAAGCCCAATTTTGTGCTTCCAAT
Organism: Myxocyprinus asiaticus; assembly: GCF_019703515.2. NCBI lineage: Eukaryota > Metazoa > Chordata > Actinopteri > Cypriniformes > Catostomidae > Myxocyprinus > Myxocyprinus asiaticus. Next base: position 33,343,676 of record NC_059367.1, read on the forward strand.
TCACTGCCAGTTACATTCCATTCAATGTAGTGCAACATAATAGCTTTGGGAGACCACAAGGGGGTGACATAACATTTACTGAAGCTGAATGGCATGAACAAGGCATCACACACACATTATGAGCTGATGGCAGTCCGAAGTTACGAAGGTTTTTGTTCTTCAAGAATGAACAGTGACATTAATGAGTTTGCACGTTAGTGTATGAAACAGTTTTAACTGTGCAAACTGAACGATTAGAAATGGCTTCGTTTATTATGCAATTTCCCTGCATGTAGCACTGAACAGGTCTTTCCTTCAAACTGTCAAACCACAAAAAAACATACATGTAACTGAAAATACATTGTGTAGGCTCTATGAAAGATATTCACAACAGATCATCCAGTAACGACTAGAGTAAATAATCTATGTCCTTTGATAGTTATTTGAGTCTAATTTAATGGAAAACTATGCCAGTTGTGCTCCATGGTAATGCAGACTTTTTAAAAGCATCCAGAAATGGCGAGCCCACAGAGTGTGCATACGTACCTTCATAGAAATTATTTTTTTTATTTTACAACGCGCCATGTTGTCCGCCAGACACGTCCAGTGCAACCCACTTTAATTTACCCTGCCGCTCACACAAATATGTTTAAAAAATACAAAGACTATTGTTCAACGAGCAGCCCTATTTATATCTTAAAAAATCCTGATACATATCAATAATGTAACGCTGCCGGAAACAGGCAGACAAAGAGAGGATGGTGAAGTGATGAACTCAAGTGCAGTTTATTTCCAAACATGAGATCCAAAAACCCTGACTACTAACATGAACAAAAGTCTAATGTCATTTAGACTTTTAATGTCTGACTCTGGCGTGGCAGTGACATGGCCTGGAGCTGACTCTGTGGTCGTGGGCATGGACTGAGTCTTGGGAATGACCTCTGTGGTCGTGAGCTGAGACTCGGGAACGACCTCTGTTGTCGTGGGTGTAGACAGAGACTTAGGTACGACCTCTGTGGTTATGGGCGTAGACAGAGATTTGGAAACAACCTCCGTGGTCGTGTACATGGGCAGAGACTTGGAGACGACCTCCGTGGTTGTGAACATAGGCAGAGACTTGGAAACGACCTCCGTGGTCGTGTACATGGACAGAGACTTGAAAACGACCTCCGTGGTCGTGTACATGGGCAGAGACTTGAAAACGACCTCTGTGGTCATGAACATGGGCAGAAACTTGGAAACGACCTCCATGGTCGTGTACATGGGCAGAGACTTGCAAATGGAAGCCTTTCTCCTCCTCCTGCTCTGGGAGGCTGAAGTTGGCAACGCAGGCTCTGGGACGGACGAAGCTTCTAGCTTGCTGTCCGTGGCAGGCATGGGCGTTGACTTGTTGGCCATGGTGGGCGTGGGCGTTGGCTCATTGGCAGTGGCAGGCGTGGGTGTTGGCTCATTGGCCGTGGCAGGCATGGGCATTGGCTTGTTGTCCGTCTCCCCTACGGAGAATGGTGAACCACCCATCAGTAGGGCAAGGTCGATATACCGAGCAAGGCCATCGGCACACCGACCATCAGGCATTAAAGAGGAAATCGGCTCATTAAGCCCGAAACGGAAACAGTCCTTGAGGGCCACCTCATTAAAATCCACCCTGCAGGCCAGAGTGCAGAATTCTCCACATACTCCTCCAGGGGACGACTCCCCTGGCATAGAGGAAGGAGCTGAACTACTGGGTTCATATTGGGCGGTCAGGTATTCTGTAACGCTGCTGGAAACAGGCAGACGAAGAGACGATGGTGAAGTGATGAACCCAAGTGCAGTTTATTTCCAAACGTGAGATCCAAAACCCTGACTACTAACGTGAACAAAACAAAAACATGAATGGCTTGACTTGACTTGACTTGACTTGACTTGACTTGACTTGACTTGACTTGACTTGTAGATACAACAAAGTTACATACACAATACCTGACACTAGACAATGGCAAACATGAGGGGCTTAAATACAAGGACATGGGTAACAGGTAAACAAGACAACCTATCACAAGACAAAACTATAAACAAGATAACAAGTCTAAATTAACTTAAACCAATGAAAAGACAAGACTAAAAACAAAGTAATCAAACAATGAACCAATGAAAACAAGACACATGAACAGGGGAAACACATGACAAGATCACATGAGGGAACAGGAAATCACATGACATGACAGGAACAGGAACTAAACTTGAAAATAAAAGACATAAAAACAAGAACAAAACACATAAACATGAAAATAATCATCTGGAAAATCTTCCGATTATCGATACTTGTAATCGGCATCGATCCCAAGCCTAGCTACCATTATTACTAATGATTTTTGAAATGTTTTTTTTTTTTTTAGTTTGTAAACAGGTTAGGTTTTGAGCAACTGGGCACTTACCCTTCCAAAAATGTACCATGGCAACCATAGTTTTCACCAAAATACCATAGTAACTACATTGATTGTAACTACAATAAAACCATGGTTCGCCAGCACTGTCATCAAAAACTAAATGAATCAACATGACAGAATGATTCTAAAAGCTTCTTACACTGTTTGAACACACCAATTCCAAAATGCAACCTATTCCGATTCAGTTTTATCACACACACAAACACACATCAAAGACTGGTGTTAGCTGACCATCATCTCCAGATGTTTCTGCTGGCGTTTGAGGAGGACTTGTTCCAAAGGGCTCCTACTCTGCTCTCCCTCCTCCCTATGGATCTGTTCTCTCTTCCTCCTCTCCAAAACCATCTGAAGCTCTGGCTTACAACACACCACCAGCCCTCTGTCCCGCCCAAAGAAACAAAGCACACAAAAAACATGCTCTACTTAGGTTAATCATGTTAAGAGCCTTGCACTACCTTTAAATTATACATATTAACAGAATGATAACATGTACTCAAGGTAAACAATTTGATGAACATTTTTCTTTTACTTTCAAAATGAAAACTAACCATCGTGATCTTTGGCTGCTATTAATGTATTGTCAATTTTGAGGGCAATTTTTGAGTACCAGCCAAACCTGTTTTTTCATTTCTAGTACATCTCCAAATTACATCACATTACTGTTAGGACGATGCACATAGCAGGAGTGACCTGCCTATCATTACAGTGCCTGACACAGCATGGCCTGAGAGCAGACTGCTGATAATACCAGCGGGTGTAAGATTGCAGCCTGTGTGTCCACACATGGCTGCCTGACACATAAGACCAGGGAGAAAGAACGAGCCATCATCAATTTTTTACCAGCCCCACTTATAGAAAGCTCAGCGATATACACTCACTGAGCGCTTTATTAGGAACACTATGGTCTTCTCTCATCAACAAGGCGTTTCTATCCGCAGAACTGCTGCTCACTGGATGTTTTTTATTTTTGGCACAATTCTGAGTAAACTCTAGAAATTGTTGTGCCTGAAAATCCCAGGAGATCAGCAGTTTCAGAAATACTCAAACCAGCCCATCTGGCACCAACAATCATGCCACGGTCCAAATCACTGAGATCACATTTTTTCCCCATTCTGATGGTTGATGTGAACGTTAACTGTAACCCGTAACCCGTATCTGCATGATTTTATGCATTGCACTGCTGCCACACGATTGGCTGATTAGATAATCGCATGAATAAGTAGGTGTTTAGGTGTTCCTAATAAAGTGCACAGTAAGTGTATGAAAGACTACATTTTATCAGAAGGGGATATGAACATTCTTATATTTTCAGCAGTGGTCTTACTGTTTGTGTGTCAGTAACAGTTCTTTGTGGAGTTCCTGGTGGCTCCTTGAGGCTTTCACTGGGTTGTTCAGGTTCCAGGGGCCCTCGGCAACATCACATTTATCTGCATTTTCTTACACACAACAGGTATTTCTGCAAGATTCTACTAGACACACTCTTCTTCCATCATGCATTTTACTGGTGAAATCTGCGAAACATATCAGGGCAACAAACCTCGATTATGACCATGATGATGCAAAGAACTACAATTAAATGTGTCTGTGGATGGTTTTGTTCTGGTCTGTGCTGGTCTTGGTGAGTTGTGGTGGTTGTGTCCTGTGACCGCATTATTGGATAAGGCATTTTGGAGGTCTTGTTCAGATGGTCTTGTCGGTAATGTTGGTGTGGTGGCTGATCTCATTGCACACACTCCTACAGCATGCTGAGAAACTTTATGTTGGGGTCGTCAGTGAAAGCAATGAGAGTAACAAGAGGGGAGAGATCGAGTTTCACCTAAGTGGGAATCTATAATTTAACTGCTGGTCAAATGCCTGCCCTGCACAAGTCAATTATTTGTCATTTCAAGCTAAATCACAAGAACAGATTGCTGATTGACAGATTAAAGGAATGCATCAATTTGCATGCAATTAAAATAAAATGAAAGCATTAAATTTTGGGGGTGGGGGGGGGGGGGGGTGGGGGGTTATCACAGTCTGGGATATGTCAGTGATTAGCAACAACATTGATTTTGATGCATTATTATTTTTTGTGCAGTGTCAGATAAAAAAAAAAAACAGTACCTTAGAGGACAAAAATGTCTGCATCAAAAAAATGCCATAAAATATTATAGATTAATATTATTTTCCACTTTCAATTAGTTAATTTATTTTAACCAACATCAGTCCTGATCATAACTACCAAATATTCATTCATTTTCAGGATTTTAACCCTTTAAATGCCAGTTTGTTTACATAATGCCACTGTTGTTTTTTACACACACACACGTTTCTCAATACACACAAACAAAATACACTCTGACATCCATACCAACACACCCACACAATTTTAGCTGCATCATGTATTCAAATGGCCTGCAGTGCTCTAAAATACAGCAAACAGAAAATAGAAAAAAAGCATGTATTTGCTCCATAGAATAAACATGAGAAAAACGGCGCCATCTGGTGGAAAATATTTTTTAAAAAATTCAATTTTGAAGCCAGGGCTCCAGAATGAAAGCATAATATCACAGAATTCATAGTTTTGTGCTTTAATGGCACTGAGATCAAATATTGCAGTTTTAATGGGTTTCAATGGGGACATTTTTGTCCTGAGGTCCTGAGTGTAACTATTTTGTGTACACAGTGTATTATAGATGTATTATAGGAACTGAGGTTGAAATATCAAAATTCACCCCAATGATTCACACCTTTGGCAAAATCTATGCCGTTGGCATTAACACAGCCAAAATGATCAAGAAAAAAGAAAAGAAAAAAAAAAAAAGAAAAAAGAAACAAAAAATGAAAAAGACAAAAATGTCGCACAATGGTTAAATGAAAATAGATTAAAATGATGCTTAAAATTATTTGACCGACATGAAGGCTTCTTAACAAAACAGCACAAGACACCAGTACATGCATACAGTGAATTATGCACTGAAACAGAAAAACCGTTTGATTCCAGTCTGGATTCAAGAAGAAATATCATCTAAAACTACTTTACGATTCCCTCAGGCATAATGACATTGTAGAAGTCACACCTATTTTGCAAGAAACACGCCTTGGTAAACCTTACCTTAGTATGTGTCTTGAAACTTAGTATGTCAGATAAGCTGAAAAATACCAAAAGTGTAGTAGTCTAGAACTCACCCAAAGTGCGTCACCGCTCATGAGCGAGGTCTCCTCTGGACTGCATTAAGTATGGGCTATCGTGTTTACGGGCGGACGGATACCTGAGAAAGGTGCCACTTCACCTCGCTGCCATTCAATCTGAGGCGCACGTCACCTTTATGCCGCTTCAGGGCTGTGTATGACAAATCAAATTTAGGGGTCGTTCACACCGAACGTGTCCTTGCGCTAAAACAATACAAATAATAATAATAATAATGCTAGACGCGGTGCCACAAATAGAGCATAACGCAGGTGTCTCGAGACGCGTTTTTTATAGCAGCAGAGATTCTTTTAATCTTGACACGGCGTCAAAGATGCCCGTCTAGAGCACTGCCCAACAAACCAGTTGGTTAAGGCTGTTTATTTCCCTCAGATTTAACTTCTTTTTTTACTTTGAATTATTGGTTTACTGACGTTTGAAAAAGTGAAAATGGACAGATTAATTCTCACCATGAACAGTTTATGACACCTTGTCACTTCACCTCTCATCCCCAATGTGAAAAAATACCTCTCCAACCTTTTCGTGTTTTCTCAACTTTTCCCTCTCTCCAAGAGACAAAGAGACGGACAGGGAAGAGAGAGAAAATGAATGTTTGTTCAAAGGGCTCAGGCTCTTTCCCAGGAATGAGACTGTGCAGGATATACAGAATGTATCTGGACATCTACAGAGAGACCTCCTGTACATTTCAGACGATTATTGTGTGGATCTTTGGCACTGAAGTGCTGGTGTTTTCTTACTGACCATAAAGTGGTCCAAATTTTCCTAAACTTGCCACCCGAACTAACACACACACACACACACACACACACACACACACACACACACACACACACACACACACACACACACACACACGTTGGTGCAACTATCATTATGAGGACTCTCCATAAACATAATGATTTTTAAACAGTACAAACTATAGATTCTATCCCCTAACCTTAACCCTCGCAAAAACTGTATTTTTACATTTTCAATAAAACATCGTTTAGTATGCTTTTTAAGCGATTTAAATTATGGGGACACTAGAAATGAACCACAAACCACATTTATAGCATAATACCCTTGTAATTACCAGTTTGTAACCTAAAAAAAAAATCCTCATAAACCACTTAAACCTGCCCACACACACGCGCGCACGTGCACGCGCACGCACACGCACACACACACACACACACACACACACGCACACACACACACTTACTTCAAGGTCAGATCAAAATCTTAGTCTGACCCCACTGTGAGAAGGTTTATGCTTATGTTCGTTACAACATTGGCTTATTTATAGAGATCAGCCAATACATGGAGCACTGAAGCCATCTGTTATTTTTATTCCAGCAGATGTCACCAGAGCCCGGATGCATGACATATTTTGATGTTTTGACAATCTTTCAATTTACTGAAATTAAAGTTTTTATTGAAGTGAAGATAACATAAAATATGCTTTTTTAACACACTAATTGAGTAATTTAGAGGTAAATAAGGTCAAACATACCATAAAATCCTAAAAGAAATGCATACATTTAGTGAAAATAGTGTTATTCCATTTCATAAATAAATAAATAAATAAAATGGGGGGTTCCACAATTGATGTTTTGGGTCAAATTTGACCTGAACAGATGGAACGGGGTTCTCTATTGATAAGTGTACAAGGGTTAAATAAAGAGATATCATTAAATATCTAACATTTCTTTTTGATTTTTCTCATTTCTGAGGTGGACTAGTGCTTCAAGATGAACCTATTCTAGAAACATTGTCCAATGTTGTACTTAAAACACATCGCAATGTGATGCTGTATCTAAGAATGACTAAACTATACTAATATATTAAGTTCTTCACTAATTATACTGAAATAGTTTTTCTCTTCAATGCAAAAATAAAATAAAATAATATATATATATATATATATATATATATATATATATATATATATATATATATATATATATATATATATATATATTTAATTATTATCTTTGTCTTGTCTTCCAGTATTAATAAATAAACATCCTTAAAACCATTTAAATTTACCTGCAACTTTATTGCGTACGATATTAAGACTTGTTTGAGAGAATATATCTTGAATATAAGTGTATTTTGTGTTGTGGCACTGGCAGATTTTTTTTCACTAGTTTAAAGCAAGAGCAAAAAAATCAAGACAAAATGCACTTATATTCTTAGAAATGATAGATTTCCATTATATTCTTATGCAGCTTTGCTTATCTTGTAAATGTATGGTTTAAAGGATGTTTAGACATTTTCACTGGAAAACTATGTTGACTACTATATTGTTTTTTAAAATTGTGTCTAGACACATGACTCTTCTACATGTTCTACATGTAATTAGAAATTAGATTCTCAGCTTTCAAGAAAGCAAAACTTTCACACTAATCTAAGATTCTGGCCTACAGACCTTCTAATCAATTGTAAATAATAGAAAAAAGTGCATTACTATCTGTCTACATCATCACTCATTCTTGACAGAGTAAAAGAGCAAAGACTGTTCAGTTGTAGTATATTAGTGAATTTGTGTTGTCTCCTCTTCATGCATCCAGTGCACAGCTTATCCATCAACAGCGGAGCTTCATGCTGCAGCGACGTTCAGCGAGGAAAGAAGGTGCAGGAGCGTTATAGTTTAGCAGGCAGCAGACAAAGGCCATATAGAGGTCTGAGTAAAAACAGAGGCGCGCGGGAGAAGTATGTCGGGTTGTGGCAGGTGCGGAAGATGCTGCCAAACTGAGGGTTGAAGAAGAGATTCTTGATTCTGACTCTGAAATAAGGAAGTTATAAGGAGTAATAATAATACAATTAATTAATTCAGAATGTCTTAGTATTTAATATGCCCCCTTCTGCTTTGATGACAGCAAGTTTGTGTAAAACCTGATGATCCATATTATTTAGCATTATTTTTTAGTGTTCCAAAGAGCATCTATGGAAGTCTGATTATTTGTCACAGATTTGCTAATTTGATTAGAAACCTAGAAATAGTCAACAATTAATTTTGTGTCATAACATTTCTTGTTTACTTCCAGGTTTAAATTAGATTTTCTCAGATTTCCAATGTGGTCTTAGACTTTTGAATCTCATTGTATATGCTCTGCAAAAGAAAAATCACAGTTTTTTAAAGGTGCACTCAGTAATTTTATGTTTATGTCATCTTGGACGTTTATGTCACTGACACCTAGTGGCATGGATGCAGCATCATTCAAAAACAATAGTTATCAGTTACCGATGCCATTGTAGAAATTCACTATGCTCATAATTAATTTAATCCATGAGTTCAAGGGTCCAATTACAGGGCAGTTACTGAGATTAAGCGAGTAGTATTCATCTGGTCATGTGATCTTAACATGGCAGCCCCCACGAGGTAATTAATAAAACAGCTTTTATAAGGTTACTTGTATGACTGGAGTCTTCATCTTATGTGAGTGCTCATGATTTTATACATATGTTTCAAAATTACTATTCATTACTTTTGGAGTAAAACTTTTTATGAGGAAAAAATTCCTGAGTACACCTTTAATATTATAAAATCTGCAATCTGAGTTCTTCTCTCTCTTTAAGCCAGTCGTGCAACACCTCTCTGGACTCAGGGTCTCGATGCACCTACATGACAAACAAACAAACAAACAAAAAGAGAACAATAGTTTACTCTGTGAAGCCTTTTTCACACTTTGAGATATTAGGATCTTAGAGCTCAAAATATCTCATAATGCATGCAACCTATTCACAGCTACAGTATGAAGGAAACTGGAAGTCTGAGACAATGGTCGATTTTACAGTTTAGCAATCAATACACAAAAATACAGGTCTCACTTTATATTAGGTGTATTTAACTACTATGTATTAACATTAAAATACATACAATACAATATGTATGTAAGAAATAATAGACGACGGACCATTTGGTTTTCCTCCCTAAAAACGCTCATGAGTAGAACTACTTTCTTCCGCCACGGATTCAGTGTTTAGCTTTCAGACAACCCAAGCCTTCATTGCTAGTTTGAAAACGTCACTTTAGAACTAGCAACAGAGGATGAACTGCTTTTTTTGCACTGGAATAATAAGGTAGTGTGTGCGTGTATGTGTGTGCATGTATGTATGTGTGTGTGCGTGCGAGCGAGAGAAAGAGAGAAACTGCGAGAGATCGCATGTGAAATTACCTGTGTTTAACCTTGTGCGACCCCACGTCCACATGCGTGGACGCTGTATTTTGTCTTTGCTATACACAACGCATAATTTAAATGAATAAAAACCGACTGAATACATTTCACAAGACTCTAGACTGTCATTTAAAGGGTTAACTTCTGCCGCACTGAATCACGTGACACAACAACATGCCTTCGATTTCCTTGAAGCGCTCCTACGGAAACAGTGCCAAAAAAGTGCCTCTGGTAAGAAATCTCTTTAAGTTTTGGTTGTAAAACTGGTTGGTTGTAAAGAGGGGTGTCTCTAATTTAGTTTGATATGGCGCTTTAAAAAATCTGTTCATTTTTCACACATCAGTGCCCTGATAAACACGATGTCCACATATGTGGAAACTTGCACTGCATTTCCTCAAAAGAAGAAAAAAACAAGTTAGTTATTTTGAATAACTTTCAGCTCTAACATCTGTGGGTCATTTAGCTTCATTTTAATATACATTTTGTTTTGTTTAATTTTGTTATCTCTGTGCAAAATGATTCTATTCATTAACATTAGTTAATGCATTCCTATATGTTTACTGTGCATTTTTACATTGAGAATAAATGGGTTCATCCAAAGCTGAAAAATGTTAGGATGAAAATAAGATCCATTTCAAACTGTTCTTAGACCAGTTCAGACAGACAGCACACTGGAGGTTAAATCATTCACTAAATTGGGAGCAAGGGAGCATCCTATAGCTTTCTATGCAGCTAAGTGCATTCATTCCTAAAATCCGACCAAAAGTTCAGTTTCAGGCTGCAGATGATGTTTGGAACACTCAACATGTTTGGCAGACATGGGACCAGGGGCGGACTGGCCATAGGGAGAATATATATTTTAACATGGTTGGCAGTGATTGGATGATGCTGGACAGTACTTTGAATAAGAATTAATTATTCATCTTTACAGAAAATTAGCTGTAATATCTGTGACATCTCAAAAACATGAATAACCAACACTCCTGGAAACATAATAAACAATTTGATGAAAATCTGTCTTTCTGTAGGTTGGTATTATTTAAAATTTCACAACTTAAGTCCCGCTGTCCACATATGTAGACATTAATTTTTAGGAAAATTTTGCTTGTTTATTAGCTGCTACTAGTTACAAATAAAAAAGGGAAATGGAAAATGCACACAGCAGTCATGCGGAGGTCTCAGGAGGTTAATGCGTTTCTCGTCAGAAATAACATTGCTTCAAATTGCCAAGATATAAGTTTAAATATACTCTTCAGCAGCAGCGGGAGTCACCATTCTTGTATATAGCTTTTCTGTTGCTAAACAACTGTGCACTGACTTGGCTCCCGAGTATGTGTGTGTCTGTGTGTGAGAGTTTTGAAGGGGAGCACACGGGTGCTTCCACTATGGGAAGTTGATTAGGGTGAAATACATTGAAATACATCAAAACACATATTAAAAGTTATTTTGGATAATATCAAGTTGCGGAGGTGCGGCTCTGTTTGTTGGTCGCGACTCGAGTCTCCATGTTTGTGTGTGTGTGTGTGTGTGTGCGTGCGCATGAGTATGTATGTGTATCAGCGTATGTGAGTGTGGGTGGATGAGACGGAAAGAGAGAGAGAGAGAGAGGGAGTGCGAGGATGCTTTTCAACTGAAATTGAAATCAATTTAGGATATTATAGACATAGTTTGTCATTCTTATCCGAAGTACTTAACCAGTATCTTTGTTTTAACTGGTTATTTTGCTGTGGTAACTTGTGTGGCTCTTTGAAATAACTGAAATAATTTGACAAGACCTGGAACTACCTCATAGCTGTGCGTTTACTGGAAAAAAATTGCACACCTTAGAACCTCTGTCAACCAGTCAGAATCAAGCATTCAACAGACCCGTGGTATCCTCCTGAGACCCCCGCGTGACTGCTGTGTGTATTTTCCGTTTCCATTTTTTATTCTAACTGGTAGCACCTAATAGACAAGCAAAAAAAAAATATTTTTTTCTAGAGCAAATAGTTTTCCTAAAAATTGATGTACACATATGTTGACAGCGGGACTAAGTTGTGAAATTTTAAATAATACCAAGGAATTTTTTTTTATCAAATTGTTTATTATGTTTCCAGGAGTGTTGGTTATTCATGTTTTTGAGATGTCACAGATATTACATCAGAAATCAGAATAAATAATTCTGATTCAAATTACTGGGCAGCATCATCCAATCACTACCAAGCATGTTAAAATAAAATTTTGAATGAAAAATTCTGAATCTATGTACTGATTACCATTGTCCCATGTCTGCCAAACATGTTGAGTGGTCCAAACATCATCTGCAGCCTGAAAATTAATTTAATGCACATATTATGCACTTAATTATGCACTAATTAGGGAATGACTTAACCTCCAGTGTGCTGTCTGTCTGCACTAATCTCAAAACAGTTTGAAATGCACCTTATTTTCATCTTCGTATACAACCGCAACCAGAGCTGCAGCTGGGAGATACACACAGCTTTGTTGCATCTCTCTATCTCTGTGTCTCTCCCGACTGCAGCTCTGGTTGCGGCTCTATCCCTCGCCTGCCAACACCGCAATCACTAACAACTGGGCGAGATAATTCGCCCCAGGTGTCCATCCCGGCCTCGCTCCGTACCATCGTCGCTCTGCCCCGCCCCGCTCCCCACACTCTGAAAGCAATATTTTTCAGCTTTTGGATGCATTCATTGATTCATAATGTGATAACGCACAGTGAATATAGGATATTTTAAGGAAAATGAGCCTATAGTCCACGTAAGTGGTCAATGTGTTTATCAGCATGTCGTTTTCAATAAACTGATGAAATTTATAAAATGCCATATCGCATGAAACTAGAGACTACTCTTTTGACTCACAGTCAGGGGTGTTGCTGTCCTTTTCTGCATATCGCGGCCCCCTTCGGCATATCACAGCGCCCCGTTTCAGCTTATCGCCGCCCGTTCGGCCCCGTATCGCGGCCGGCCCACCAGGAAATTCCCAGTTCTACCTATGGCCAGTCCGCCCCTGCAGACAAATATAACGCATATTTTTGTGTAATATGTAATTTGGCAGAAAAATGGTTGGAATGGTTGCACTGTAATGTCCTCTAAAACTGAGGGGTTGCACAATACATGCAATCACTACATTAACTTGCTGACCTACAAACCCAATTGTAATCCATATTTACAGTCAACAGGAACTTTAGTGAGTACCACCATTGGTGAGTACAACCGTACTGCCAGTCTTGATCAGCTAGTGTACAGCCAGCATAAATTTGATTTTTTTTTTACCCGTTTTATTGTCCTCCAGACAAAAAGTGTGTGAGATTGTTTAGATTTGTTTTTATACTTTTGAAAAACTTCTAACTCTTAGTATGAGCAATAGTAATAGTAATGCTTGTCTCAGCAAGCACCACTAAAACACATTATTATGTGTGTGAAACCTCACAAAATTGTTATACAGTACAGCAGGTTAAATATCTTGCTCATCTATAGCAAATAGGTCATAAACATTTGATTCACTCTTAAATGCACAATTAGCAGGGCTACAGGAAATAAAGGGTGCAATATATTATAACAGAAGGATGTTTCTTCCAGGAATGAGTTCATAAGAGCAGAAAGAATTTGGTATCAGGGGAAAATGCCACAAAATCTACTGGTTTAACAGTTGGATTATTCCTCAGGTTAGTTACAAAAATTCATTCACTTGATGTGACACTAGGTACATGCAGTCATGCACCAAACGACTTGGTGTGACCTAATCCTATTTTAAATCCTGCTTTCAAAATTGCATGATATGAATAAACAAAGAAGAAATTTGGTCGGGCAGCAAGAGGAATCTCTGTTATAAAAGCAGTTGATTGGTAAAACAGGGCTTCCATTAAGACTCCTACATTAAGTTAGATACTGGTTTAGAATCAGATACTCCTAATCAGTTTTGGGTGTAATGTATTACTAAGTAATTACTGTAATTAAATTACTTTTTCATTGAAAAAAGTAAAGGGATTACTCTAAATTTTTCAGTAATTTAATTACAGTTACTTCTGATGTCATTGCGTTATATACTGTATAGACTATAGACCAATTCTATGTAAAACAATAGTGAATTTAAAATCGAAATTTAACGTCTAATGTTAAAATATATGTTTTCTAATTTAATGCTGCCCCTTAAATTCTTTGGCCAGTTCATGAATAATTTATTTGATTTTATATGATTTATTTGAAAGAATTAAAAGAACAGTTTCATGTCTATCCTTGTATTTTTCACCTGGTCGAGGTTGATAAGAGTTTTGGAAAGTAATTAGTAATAAGTAATGCAATTACTTTTCAGACAGAGTAATCAGTACAGAAATCTAATTACACTGTAGAAGATGTAATTAGTAGTTAGTAATTAATTACTTTTTTTAGAGTAACTTATCCAACACTGCTCCTAATTTTGAACGAACTGATTCTTCAGAAGGGCTTGTTGAGATGTAATATAAATACATACCTCGCCACAAGGTTCAAACTAAGAGGAAAAACATACAGTACGTATAAAACAGTGGTTCTCAACTGGTGTGTAGCGACCCAAAAATGGGCCACAGGTTTGTTCTGTTAGGGTAGCAGACAGCAGAGAAAAACAATGCTAAATATAATCATGCATAGTTAGAATAGAAATATAAATAAGATTATCAACTTTTGTAAAATGAGGAAAAAACACTTCCCATAACTTTTGTTGTTGACATTAAAGACTAATTAATATTATTATTTTCTATTAGTGCCAGTATTTAGGCATTATATAATTTTGGTAATATGGTATGGTAATGATTGACCTTCCCATAAAAGCCACTGTCTTGATACAGAGGAAAGTGGTGAGATCCACCATAAAACCACAGGACTTCATCCAGCACTGGCTTCAAACCCGTGTTAAATCATTCATTTCAAAATGCATTGTGTACCCAGTGCAATCTACAATGTTATTCTAATTTACTGGTGAGACCCTATCTATCGGAGGGGTCTATAGCAGAAAAAATACTCACCTATACACTGTACCCAACTGAATGTAATGGAAAGCATCTATCTTCATTAGAAATCCCTGCTGAGGACAGCAAAATTAGAATTAGAACTTCAAAATAGAATTTTAGTAACCTCTTCAACTCTGCGGGGTGTGGACTCGCCAACGGTGAAAAAGTTTACACGAATACATAAGTCAGGGCATATGAGGTATCATTTGAAAGCTTAGAATCTGAACTTTTTACTTCTGCATTTATGTTCCTTAAAATAACAAAATAAGGCCTGAAAACCTTCACGTTGCAAATCAGCGCCACCTAGAGGTCATGTGGTAAAAATATTAATATGAAAATAAAAGTCTTTCAAATAGCACTTAAATAGACAAATCATATTTCAAATGAAAGCTGTCATTCTCATGAATGTGGCTGTACAGTTTTTATTGTTTCCCTAACACCGCAGTTTGAAAGATTGTCAAAATATTCCCAAAGTGAAATATGATATCTGTAATACATCAAATACAAACGTCTCTTTTATGCACTGATCACTGCTACTGTAAGCCACATATAGCTAAAAACTTTATATCTGCTTTTACCTTAGGCAGTTCTCTAAAGAATTAGCCACATGAGAGTGAGTAAATGATGACAACAGTTTAACTTTTGGGTGAACTATACCTTCTGAATATCCTAGTGTAGACCTCTCGTGACAAAGTTAGGAATGTAATCATATTTTCTGATGCCCTGTGGGTACTGAAAGAAAGAAAATAAATTAGTACTCTATTTTCTGTAGGAAAACAAAATATCGTAATATGCTAATACAGAGGGAAAATGTGTAAGGTCGAAAGTGAGGTAAAACATTTAATTTCATTCATAACTTAGGCACAAATACACCAGTTAGAAATCTGGCCAGCACTGCAGTTAAGGCCTTCACCCTGAAGTGTTCAATGAGAATGTCTCGGGCAGTGGTGTAGATTTGATCATTGAGAGCACTGGAGTAGAGAGCCAGTGTGCAGTCATAATCAAAGCTGTAGATGTCCACCTCATCCAGACTAACCTCATTATTGGCATATGTAGATGGTGGAAGAGCTCAGCAGGTTGCATGCATCGGGGGGATAAAATCTGCAAAAGCACCAAAAACAAACTTTGTTTCATTAGCAAGTACTTTTATGTTTTGAATGCAGTTCAAAAAGTACTAGGCACAAAGGAAAATGTTCCAGATGTTGTGTTTTAAGCATTACAAAATACAGTCCTAATTTTAGGGTAATTTCGGTAACACTCTGCAATATGGTTCCACTTGTTAACATTAGTTAACAACATTAGTTAACATGAACTAACAATGAACAATACTTATACAGCAGTTATTAATCTTGGTTAATGTTAATTTCAACATTTAGTAATACATTTTTAAAATCAATTGTTGTAAATGTTAACATTAGTAAATGCACTATGAACTAACATGAACCAACACTGAAAAGTTATATTTTTATTAATGTTAACAAAGATTAATATTAATGTTGTAATATTATATTGTTCATTGTTAGTTCATGATAACTAGTGCATTAACTAATGTTAACAAATCGAACCTTATTGTAAAGTGTTACCAAAATTTCTATGCCTTTAGAAAGAAAGAGACCTCTCCTGTTCTTCACATCATTTTTGACATTGGCCAACAAGAATATAAATCCAGTAACTTTATGCAGAGTTAGTACAACATTATATTATTATTTGTATTTATTTATTGATAAATATGACACAGCACAGCAGCTAAACAAAGGCTAAAAAGACACAAAAAGGAAAGAATCCAATCAGGTGTACTGTTAAAAGTTCATGTATTCAATAACATTTGTGATTTATGGCAAATTTAAATTGGTTTAAATTTACCTTTCCACATGCAACAACATAATGTTATTAAGGGCTTATAAAAGGTGCATCTGGCATGTATAAAATAGTGTGGCATAATAACCTACTCAACGGCTTTTTTGTCAATCGTGCATGTTTGTATATTTGCTCATCCTGAGATAAAAGAAAACTAGTATCTTGGTAAACATTTAGCAAATTTTGCACTTCATCTCACACATATGATACTCAGAAACACTGTTTAGGCAGGAAGCTCATTAGGTTTTGAGACAGCCAATGACCCTGGTGTTAACCCTTGTACTCTGTTCGTTACGAGTGCATTCTAAAATTTGACCCCAAACAATAAATGTGTAATTTTGTTACCATAATCATGTAATTTTATTAAACAAATGTAATAACACTACATTTGGGTCGTGATATTTATTTGACCTTATTTACCTCTAAATTACTGAACTACACCATTCATTTTCATATAAAATAAGAACATTTTATGTTACATTCACTTCAGTGAAGATCTACATTTCTCAAGTCCATTCATGGAGAAAATATTACAAATGTGTCATGCATTAGGGGCAAATTGCTGCCATCTAAATGTTTATTATTATTATTATTATTATTATTATTATTATTATTATTATTATTATGTATTAAAATGACCTGAAATTATAACTATAACCAGTAGGTGGCTGCAGAGGTTCACTCATTTGCTTGATTGTAGCAAACTGATTTAATATCTTTTCACTAGATATGCATTTGGATATATATTTAGACATTATCAAAGACATTAAAAACAATTTTGGTCAAATTTCAGTTTTTGTAATGATGCCACATTATGATTACTGACCATGGTGTTAAAAGAGAAGACTTAGAGAAGGATTTTTGTTACCTACCATTTATTTCAAACATCCCAATTCAATAACTCAAAGTAAATTAATAAAAATGTCAATAAAACCAACAGCAATAAACAGAAATGAACAGTGAAGGTGCAGCTCAGCGTAAACTTTCTTACAGTGGAAAAGTTCAACTGTCTCAAACTCTGCCTTTGATCTCTCTCTCTCTGTGTGTGTGCTAAGTATTATTGTCTCACCCTTTCATTTCTGTGTGTGTGTACATATTGGTGTGTAAGCATGCTCGGTGTGTGCTAAGTATTATTGTATCACCCTTTCATTTATGTGTGTGTGCATGTGTGTGTGTGTTGGTGTGTGCCGAGTATTATTGTCTCACCCTTTCATTTATGTGTGTGTGCCAAGTATTATTGTCTCACCCTTTCATTTATGTGTGTGCGCACGTGTGTGTGTTGGTGTGTGTGCATGTTTGGTGTGTGCCAATTATAATTGTCTCACCCTTTCATTTCTGTGTGTGTGCGTGTTGGTGTGTGCGTATGCTTGGTGTGTGCTGAGTATTATTGTCCCACCCTTTCATTTCTGTGTGTGTGTTTTCCATTGTGGTTGTGTTATGGTCTCACACCTTCATTTCTGTGTGTGTTCTGCATTGTGGCTAAATTTATTTGACAAATTCTACAAAAAATGCTCTATTTTATAGTCTCACTTTTTCATTCCTGTGTGTGATTTAGTGGGTGTGTGAGCATGTGCGTTCCACTCTTTGGATGTGTTATAGTATCACCCCTTCATTTCTGTGTGTGTGTTCTGCATTGTGGCTGATTTATTGATTTTATTTGACAAATGTAAAAAAAAAAATAAAATAAATCCTCGGTTTTATCGTCTCATCCATTTTCTTCCTATGTGAGGTCAAATTTGGCCATGAACACAATGAGCATTTTTGTCACAATCCAGCCCAATTATTATTATTATTATTATTATTATTATTTGTGTATAGATAGCAAATGTAATGTCATGAAAAAAAATTAAAAGTTACCAACACTCATGCTACTAAGATGAAGGAAATCATGTTTTTTTTTTTTTTTTTTTTTTTTTTTTGTAAAGAAGCAAAGCTCAAAATGGGGTAATTTTTTTACTTACACTATAGAAGGGTTAAGTGAACAGCTGTGCTGATGAGGAAAAACAACCCAGGCTGGCTTGCTGGTTTAAAGAGATAGTTCATGCAATAATTCTCTCATTATTTACTCACTCTCATGCCATCCCAGTTGTGTATGACTTTCTTCCTTCTGCTGAACACAAACGAAGATTTTAAGAATATTTCAGCTCTGTAGCGCCATATACTGCAAGGGAAGGAGTAACAAAATTTTGAAGATCCACAAAGCACATAAAGGCAGAATAAAAGTAATCCATATGACTCCAGTGGTTCAATCCTTAAGAAGCGATATGATAGGTGTTTGGTTAGAAACAGATCAATATTTAAATCCTTTATTGCTATAAATTCTCCTCCCTGCCCAGTAGGTGGCGATATGCACAAATAATGCGAACAAAAACAAAAGAAGAATATGAAAGTGAAAGTGGAGATTGATAGTAAAAAAGGACTTAAATATTGATCGGTTTGTCATCCACACTTATCACTTCTGAAGACATTGATTTAACCACTGGAGTCGTATGGATTACTTTCAGGCTGCCTTTGTGCTTTTAGATCTTAAAAATTAACTTGCATTGTATGGACCTACAGAGCTAAAACATTGTTCTAAAAATCATAATTTGTGTTCAGCAGATGAGAGAAAGTCATACACATCTGGGATGGCATAAGGGTGAGTAAATCACGAGAGAATAAAAATTTTTGGGTGAACTATCCCTTTACAATGGTCTTCCACCCTGACCAGCTGAAAAGCGCCCAAAACCCCCTTTTAAACTAGCCAACAGAAATCAACTTTATTATCTAATTTCTACTATTTTATGATTTTGCACGACAACTGCAAGTATCCTTAAAATAAATTAAAAAATAAATAAATAAATAAAATAACACACACTGAGAGAAAAAAAAAAAAAAAAAAAAAAAACAACAACAACTTACCGTATAGAAGCCGTTTTATCTCCCGCTATTCGAGCCCACACAAAGGTCCGGTTTAAAAGCGGTGGATGAGAAAGAGCGACCAGGATCATTATGACGCTCTTCGCGCTGCTGTCTACAGTTGGCAGATGTTGACGGTCCAGCTATTGACTATTTCGGAGATCATAAGTAACATACAGTAAGAAGTTCCTTAGAGCGACTTTCATCAGTTTAGGTATTAGCAATTTATTGTCCTTCAGTCTCCCACTAAATTATGCATTATTTATACCTACAATTGAATGTTGCAGCTTTACTGGCTTACCATTTCAATTCAAAGGTAAAAATCTTAATATCTTTAATATAAGTATTACATCTATCCAAACACTACTACATTATTTCAATGCTACATTTGGGCTTTAGAGCATAAACAGATAAACAGCATGCAGATTAATATTTTTTCCTCTACAGAACTCTGATATACGGGAATATAGGGAAAACACATTACATGTACGTTCATGTATGGGTTTTTTCACCAATATAAGTCACATATTAGTACGTACCTGTATATGCAACAGTAATTTCAAAATACTACAAACGCATCAGATTTCTGTAGTTTCACCATTTTGAACTTCCTTTTTGCAGTTCACTTAAATAGTCCTGCAGTGCGATTAATACGTAGAATTAGGCTACTAATATTCCATATTTTGCAAGTTACTGTGGTCTTCATCCTCAGTAAGGCAAACTAAAGGCAACAAATAAACAAGCATTGAAACATCTTTATTTTTACACTTCACATTTCACAAACAACACATGTTGCATGAAATGTACTATTCTGTTAGGAGTGAACAATAAAATATAAATATACAAGACAATCAGCTTAAAGAAGGAGCCGAAACAATAAAAAGACAACAGGAAGCAATTTTGAAATGCACCAAAAATCTTTAAAGACAAGATACATTTAAGATGTGTGTCCACAGGCAACTGGACACAATGTCTTACACACACACACACACACACACACACACACACACACACACACACACACACACACACACACACACACAGTTCTGACAAGAACCGTGTAATACTTCTGTTGCTCAGGCCTAGCTTTTAACAAAGCAAGCCAACTGTAGGGAATGTAACAATATCTACACATGCATGCATAAACAAGTGTCCATAATTAGATTTAAAACAATCAAAAATCTTTCCACTGGTCAATAACCAAAATATTAAATCAAATATCTACAATTTTGCACTCAAGAATTCAAAATATTAAGGCACTATTTCACATCCTCATATATATATTTTTCACAATATGCTCCCTTTGACATTAACACAAAACAACTGCCATATGGAGTGAGCCGTTAGACACGGTCTTGAATAATAAAAATAATTACAATAAGGTTCCATTCGTTAACATTAGTTAATGCATTAGGTATCAAGAACTAACAATTAACAATATATTTTTTACAGTATTTATTAATCTTAGTAAATAAAATACAATTGTTCATTGTTAGTTCATACTGCATTAGCTAATGTCAGCATATACAACTTTTAAAAAAATGTTTTAGTATATGTTGAAATTAACATTAACATAGATTAACAAATGCTGTAAAAGTATTGTTTATTGTTAGTTCATGTTAACAAAAGTAACCACATTGTAAAGTGCTACCAAATAATCATAATAGTCTTAAAAGTGCTGTTCGTTAACCTGTGTTGTAGGCAGCAAAACTGGCAGTTTGGTTATTCGATTTATTTGCATGAGATAATTAGCAGTAAATTCTTTCAAATTCTGCATAGTTGATTGTTCTGGTTATATGTGCGTATTGCTGACCACTTCAAAAAGGCCTTGGCAACTACTATTATATCATTCAACAAAATAACAGGAGTGGAAAATATCAGCATTTGATGAGGTTTGAATGAGTTAATTGGGGCTGATATGAGCATGCTGCTGTAAATTGCATAGAAATGTAAACAAAACCGGTCAGTTATACCTGAGGAATGTCTTCCGTGATAGCTACAAAAAAGCTGCTTAAACCAAATCTCTGGGAAAAAACAAAGCATGGTCAGTCCAAGCCAGTCAGATTTAAAACAATACTGATCTCGACAAGTTTGAAGTGGTACAAATGTCCATGACAAAATGAAAGAAAAGTCTCACAATATGTCATTATGAGATGACATGAAAGTGTTCAGCTTTCAGCTCCTTAAAGCTGAACAACACTTGATCCAACAAACAAAAAATGATAACCAAAAGAAAACACAGGTGATGGAGAGGCACCAGAGAGATGAAGAGAGGCCCAATGAGGTGTGGTCTGTGATGAGGAGGATGATGGGGCAGGTCAGCAGGGTAAGGATGTTCATGAGGTCCACATAAATATATTGGAGCATAGAGGGAGTAAATAAGAAGTTTTCATCTCTGTAAAGATATAATAAGAGACAAGTCAAAAGTGTTCATCCATACATATGCCAAACAGTAGGTTGGCAGTTGAAATAAAAACAATTACATTACTAACTTAAATTACAAGGTAATAATTACTAAAATATTATTGTGGGAATCTTAATGTGATTTACCCAAGTAGTACATGTTCCTGGATTAACAGCAGGGTTGCTGCAGAGTTTTTCAAATCAAATTTAAGACTTTAAGACCTTTTTCAAGACCTGAACAAATCAAATTAATACCGTATTCCCATACCAAAACAAACCCACACAATCTCATAATAAATCATGTATCACACACTCTTACTTAAAGAGATTCACAGTGCATAACTTTTAACTTTAAACGCTGAAATACATCAGGGACTCTTATTTTGAAATGTTTGCACTTCACCACTTCCAGCTGCTCATTCAAAAAGATAAGGGAAATAAAATGTGCACTCCTACAATACTCTACAATGTATTAATATAAACAATTAAAAGTAAACATTGTCATATTTCATCAACACTATATCATCATCAACATTTGATCATTAATAAATCGCTTTTCATAAACTGCTCTGCAACAGCTGAATACACTCACAAGCCCCCACGTACTTAGAGAAAATACAACAGTGCCGTGTTTTCACACTGAAGGACGCAGCGCATGCATTTATTTAATCGGATCATAATCTTTTGAAGTTTGATAAATCACATTAAGTCATATCAAAATTCCTGTCTTTCCGCCCTCAAATTTAAGACCTCTTTAAATGATAATTAAGACTTTTGTTGTATCATTTAGGATATTTAAGACTTTTTATGACCTTAAATTTTGGAAAACTGAATTTAAGACTTAAGGATCTGCAGGAAACCTGTAACATCCTTGTTGGTCCTGAAACAGCATAGCTACCAATTAGGGTTGGGTTTACAGGGTTAAACTTGTCAAAAAATTTATTTCTCTCTGATTTTAGGGGTAAATTAGCAGTTAGGTCTAGGGTTGAGGCTTAGGGCTAAATGCTTGAATAACATTCTCATAAACCCCCAAAATTCAGATTTTAGGAGTACTTTAGGGTTACATTTAGTCTCGGGGCTGGGGAAAGGGGCTTAAATACATGATCAACCAATCATTTTTCTTTGGTTGCTATTGTTCAAGATGGCACAGCAGATGGCTACTTTGGGGTGGAGCTCTCTAGCGTTTTTTTCCTTTTGTTTGTTTGTCATGTTTTTGGTCACTCTTTCACAATCAGTTTCACAATATGTAAATATCTTAGCTAGAGGTGCAGCAGTGATCTACAAGCGATCCAAAAGACGCACGTGAGGGAAGCGAGCTGGCGCGCTTGTGAAGCTTTGTCAACACAGCTTAAGGACTCCGCTGAAGAGTATTCATCTGCCAAATGTCCACTCCCTCGCCAACAAAAGGGACAAACTGCTTCTGCTCACTCAAACAAATAAGGACTTTTCTAACTCCACTGCTCTGTGTTTCACGGAAACCTGGCTGAACGGCGCGTTTCATCTGCCGGGTTTCCAGCTGTTCAGAGCGGAACGTGTTGCGGAATCATCGGGCAAAACGAGAGGCAGTGGAACATGCTTTTACATCAGTGAAAGTTTGTGTACAGATGTAACAGCATTGAAGATGTGCTGTCCTAATTTGGAAGCGCTCTTTATTAACTGTAAGCCTTTCTACTCGCCACGGGAGTTTTCTTCGTTTATTCTGGTGAGTGTGTACATCCCACCACAAGCGTGCGTGAATACAGTGTTGCAACACCTGGCTGATCATGTTACAGACATGGAGCAACAACACCCGGAATCACTTATTATTCTGGGAAAGTTTAATAAAGCTAACCTCGCCCGTGAACTGCCAAAATACAAACACATCTCATGCTCCACCAGAGACAGAAATATACTGGACCACTGCTACACCACTGTAAAGGATGCATATCGCTCCGTCCCACGTGCAGCTTTAGGACTCCCTGATCACTGTCTAATTCATCTTCTCCCGACCTACAAGCAGAAACTAAAATCAGCTAAGCCTTTAGTAAGGACTGTAAAAAGATGGACTAATGAAGCAGAGCTGGAACTACAAGCCTGCTTTGACTGCACTGATTGGAGTGTTTTTGAAGCTGCAGCCACAGACCTGGACGAGCTCACAGATACTGTGACATCATATATCAGTTTCAGTGAGGATATGTGCACACCTACTAGGACATTTTTATCATTCAATAATGATAAACCATGGTTTACAGGAAAACTCAGACAGCTTCGTCATGCCAAAGAGGATGCTTACAGAAGTGGGGATAAAATATTATACAATCAGGCCAGGAACACACTAAGGAAATCAAAGTGGCTAAAAGAAGCTACTCTGAATAGCTGAAAAACCAGTTTTCAGCCAACTAACGTGCATCTGTGTGGAAAGGCCTGAAAAGCATCACCAAGTACAAGGCACCTCCCCCTCACTCTGTAGAGAGTCAACTAATGGCTGATGAACTGAATGTGTTTTACTGCAGGTTTGAAAAGCTCAGTCTCACACCCCTCCCCCGCTCTGATCTTCACTTCACATGCACACACCAACACCTGCTGTAACCCCCCTCCTCCTACTCAATCTGCACTTATGATCTGTGAGGAGAATGTGTGCCGGGTCTTTTGGAAACAAAAGACTAGGAAAGTTTCAGGCCCAGATGGTGATTCACCTGTCTGTCTGAAAGTCTGCGCTGACCAACTGGCCCCCATCTTCACACAGACCTTTAATAGATCACTGGAGCAGTGTGAAGTTCCCTGCTGCTTCAAAAGCTCCACCATCATTCCGGTCCCCCCAAAAAAACGAAATCGCAGGACTTGATGACTACAGACCTGTCGCTCTCACGTCTGTGGTCATGAAGTCGTTTGAGAGACTGTCTTTGGCCTACCTGAAGGACATCGCTGGACCACCTTCAGTTTGCTTAAAGAGCAAACAGGTCTGTGGATGATGCTGTCAGCATGGGACTGCATTATATCCTGCAACACCTCAACAGACCTGGGACTTATGCAAGGATCCTATTTGTGGACTTCAGTTCAGCCTTCAATACCATCAATCCTGATCTTCTCTCAACCAAACTGACCCAGCTCTCCCTACCCACCCCAATCTGTCGATGGATCGCCAGCTTTCTGAAGATAGGCAGCAGCTAGTGAGACTGGGGAAACTCACATCCGGGACCCTCACTATTAGCACTGGTGCTCCTCAGGGATGCGTTCTCTCTCCAATGCTCTCCTCCCTGTACACGAATGACTGCACTGCAACGGACCCCTCTGTCGAGCTCCTGAAGTTTGCAGACGACACCACAGTCATCGGCCTGTGACAAGTTTGCAAACAGATGGGAGATTGAACAGCTGGCTGTCTGGTGCAGTCACAACATCCTTGAGCTGAACATGCTCAAAACAGTGGACTACTGGAGAGTCTTCTTTAGTGTGCCTGATATCAACACAGATGACGAGCACGAACACCTGAAGCTCCTTCAATACAGGTAATCCACTAAAATAATGGTTAATTCTGCTTGACATGTTGTGTTTGTGCTTAGATTAAATTTCAACCGCATCTGGAAGAAACAGCGCGCCATTTTTTTCATGCTTTCTTTGTCTTTTCTGACTTTGTTGTGCTTTATTTTCATGCAGTAACATCGAAATAGTGATTGATGTATGTTGTCATGAAACAGAAACTCTCCCCTCCAAATCCGAACACAAGTGGTCACAGGAGATGCATTTAAACGACCAGGTGTAAACAGCCATGTGTCTCACCTGACCACATGTGATCGGATCACCTGAAACGCATCTTAATACCAGGTGGAAAAGGGGCCTTATTTGACCAGATGTAAACAGCAATGTGTCTCGCCAGACCACATGTGATCGGATCACCCGAGACGCTTCTTAATACCAGGTGTAAATGGGGTCTTTGTTGTTAAAGGCATCTGTTTCTGAATCGGTAATTTTAATATTCTGTTACTTTTGTGGCATGAGTATGTAACTGACAACTGAGCAGTTATTTAGCTCTGAACTTCTGGTGTGTGTAGGTATGCATTGGCTTGTTTGTTGCATCACCTCTTTGCTGTTTTTTGAGTTGATCTTGATGCCTCCTAATTTCTCGACTTGTATTGGAAAGCATTTCCTCAACAGTGTCATGACACAAGTTTGAATGATTCCCTAGCCTGTAAGATGATTTTGTTCTGCGGGGGAAAGATGATCTCTGTTTTTTTTCTTTTGGACTGTACAAAGTGGATTGACCACTAGAAGATGCTACACTTAAGGTTCCCCGAGGGAGTCTGTTGGATGGAAATCTAGGCTGTATGTTTGATGGCACATTTGAACAAGCTAAATGACTTGCACTAGTATCCTCTGTGGATCGGGATTTTGAGATGTTAGACTGCTTTTTGAGAAACACACGTTCTGCATTAGACTTCTTTGAAGGTTTTAGATCATTTTCCTCCATAGTGACTTTACCTCTTTTCTCTGTTCGTGTGCCTTCAATTCTGCCTAAATGCATACCAATGGTTTCAACTGAACGTGAACAGAAGGAACCAGGTTTGGTCACTGGTAAAGATGAGCGACGTGCTTTAATAAACGTGTTACTGCGCAATGGTGCTGACACTTGCAGGCCTTTTGCCTGAGGCTCGAAAACCTTGGGCTGTCGTGACCAAATTGCGAAAGGCCCCAAGCCACCAGTAGAGTCATCTAGCGAGTGAGACGAACTTGACCCATAACTACGAATGAATGTAGTGTCACGTGCAAGGCCGACAGATACCAGACTCTGCGTGGATGTAGAGGAATCAGGTTCATTTGAGGCAGAAAAAGATGAAGAGGGCGCTCTTACAGGGCTGCAGTGAAGGCTACGGGACAGTGCCTTCATGTGGCCACTAATGTTCTGGGGACCAGTAGGCACTAGCACCGGACTGGAACGTGGACTGCTTCTCAAGGGGCTCCGTGGGGCACGGCCTGATTTGGTTAGGTGCTTGGTCCGGGAGTGGCGAGGACTGCCACCATTGCTGACAGGGGAAAAAGGAGCCTCTAGAATTTCCAACCGCTGGGTCAGTGCCAGCTTCTGCTGGATGGCCATGCGGAGGAGAGAGTTGAGTGTCTTTTTCTCATCCTCAGCTGCTGCAAGCTGTCTCTGCATCTCATCTAACTGTGTTATGTACTGGTCCCATCTGTGAAAAGAGGGGGAGAGATAAGAAAACAAGATATTGTTTGTGCTCGAGAGGGCACTATATACAAACACAACAGACCTAAAGTCCAAGCAATAAAATGCTTTACTAAAATTATTTATCCAAGTGTCCAAAAGCCTCGCCAAACAAATAAAACATAATAATTGTACATAAGAACTAATTACACATGCAAACACAACAATGACTAAAGGTTTGCATAGCATGCAGATATGAATTTAGTAATGAGATTTCACAGAATGAGTGCCATTTGACTTAATGAGTCTGCATCAAGTCTGTGTCATCTACTTGGCGCCATCTCCTGGTGGCCATATGTAACGGTTACCAATCACATGTCTCTTTGCCCAAATATGGATGATTTTTGCACCAATCTGAACCCAATCTGATTGGTTTAGCATTCCATGAAACTACATAATTTCTGATGACATCATCTGATTCAGGAAAGCTAATGTGTTTTCAGCCAGATTGCAAGATGCCAGACAGCCAGATGCTGTGTGCACTATGCACATTGTGCTTTGTGTCAATTATCTAATGCACATCTATGCATCCGATTACCTTTTGTGTGGGCTCGTTTGAAAGTTAATCATCTCCTCGAAGTAATGATATTTTATGTTCTGTTTATTTTTTGTGAGGTTATAAGGGAAAATGCGGCATATAAGGTGGTGGCGGCGTAGTGGGCTAAAGCACATAAGTGGTAATCAGAAGGTGGCTGGTTCAATCCCCACAGCCATCACCATTGTGTCCTTGAGCAAGGCACTTAACTCCAGGTGCTCCAGGGGTATTGGGGATTGTTATCGCTTTGGATAAAAGCATCTGCCAAATGCATAAATGTAATATACGTACTCATTACTCGCTAAATTTTTGTCTGAGTAAAACTAATATGCTTTCCAACAACATATGACACATGGCTATTTGATCAATCTGATGTTTTACTAGGGATGCACCAATATGGAATTTCTGGGTAGATACCGATAACCGATAATTCACAGCTCATTGTAGCCGATACCGATACATGATACATGATATATATATATATTATTATATTTAATCCTTTAACCAGGAACTGTTAGCTTATTCCTTAAAATCTTTTCATTTGAAAAATGTGTCATTTAAAAGCTTGGAATTTGGACTTGCTGCTATTTAAGGTTTGGCAGATGTAACAGAAATGTGCATATATTACAGATGAATGCTGATCTGAATGAGAAATAAATGACAATACACTTGCATAAACTGTATGGTGCCCATTTATATGTGTGTTTACAGTAATCCTGTAAACGCTAACAGAGAGGGAATAATGAACTTCAAACAGCTGTGATAATGCATTAAACCAAAATGAGGCAATAAATGGCATGTAACAAAAATTAAACCCTAAACTCTGTATACATGGTGTAATATTAATGATCGCAGCCAAATTGAAAGTTTCCGTTTATTCCGCGACACATGGCTAAGCACCACGCGGCCACCGTATGTAACCATAGCAACAGCTCCAGTACCCACACAGGCACAAGAGTTTTTACATTTAGGCTTACAAAATCTTATGAATAACTCTTTTATATTATTTATTTATACATTATGTATATTATTTTTGCCACGTCTAAATAAAGAATTTCACGGCTTTAACCATGGATTCTAAATTCTTGCAGTTAAATTAACTGTGACATTTTTAATCATGGTTAATAGTGAAACCGTATAATCGCATATAACCGCATCCCTAGCTTTAAGTAACTATGTGAAATTTCCCACATTCTGTTTATGTTTCATTAAGTAATAAGTGAAAATGATTACCCCCCAAGTAACATACATAAATGTTTTTGTTGCATTTACATTTATTGCCTCATAAAACATGAACAGAATATGGGAAATGGCATGTCGTTACTTACAGCAGATGATCCTGAATTAAAACCCAAAACAACGCAACAATATGCAGAGATGTTAAAATAATCCACACAGAGCAACATGAGCTTGGCTTTCACTCAAACAGACACGCTGTGTGCGCGCACGAGCACTGTCGCTTGCGGCTGTCCCGAGTCTCTGCCTGAAGGAAAGACGCTGCAGGCAGTCAGAGATTCTCAGCCGCAAGCAAATAAACCGTAACAAATTATCGGCGGAAATTCCATTATCTGTGCGATAATTATATTTAGATTTTCCCGGTTATCGGCCACCGATATATCGTGCATCCCTAGTTTTTTACTGATTACAAGAATAAGAACAGTGCAAAATGATTAATGAATTATCAAAATGGAACACTTCAGATTTGTCTGCAAATTTTAAAACACTTGCACAGATTTGGCTATAATGCTGCCTACTTGCATGGTAAAGGAGAGCTTAAAAGCTTTAAAATGATCCCTACTTTGTGTTGGTCAAAACTGTAGTTATTAATATTTTGATAACTATTTTTTTTTCCTCTGGGCCCATCCGTGCTTAAAGGGTTAAATACAAATACATTCTGAATATGAAAAAAGCACACATACACATGAAGTATGACATTTTGTACGACAATTAATCATCATAATCACAAATATATGTATGTATTGTTAGCCAAATGTAATAATTGCAACTGCCCCAGCTGCAATGGGATTTGAGTTCTAAAGAAGTTGTGGTGTGAAGAACAAGGGGTCTAAGACCACATCAACTCTAAGAGGACCAAAAAGTCCACTTACATTGTGAACATCAAAAACAATGAGGTCATTTGCAGCAGGTTCCCTTTCTGGTTTACTTTAACTGAATTGGGTTTGGTTCAATTAAAATGTACTACATGTGAAACCATCCTAAATGGTTGCAAGATGGTTGCATATTGGCCCAAAGTCAAAAGAAAGCATCCCCAAGTCTCATGACATCCTGATCCCTAGATGTGTGGGGACCTTTTTAATGCAAGTCTATGGGATTTTTTGCCAGGCAGACATTTATATTCTGAAATAAAACAATTTCAGAATAAAATCCATGATTCTGTATTTGCTTTAAACAGTTACAATTTATATATATACGGTAAAAGAATTGTATCACCACTTATATATAGGTGGCGCTCTTTCCAGGTGAAATGCTATTTTAAAAAGCTTGTGTCTAATGTAAAAAGCCTATGGTAATGTTCATGTTTGTAATCAAAAGGGAAGTGCTGTATTTCCAGGGTACTCTACCGGGTCTATTTTTACCCGAACAAAAACGGTTATTTGGTATTTTCACCAAAACAGAAGGGTTAAAACTCACAGTGATATAGTTTTTATCCTCATTTCCACTACTCATCACTCACTTGAATCTTGATCTATGACCTCAGCTCAGAAATCAGCACTTGTCTGCACAAGGGACACCAGACTCTGCACGTTAATCAGCATGTGAAAAGAGCATGTGGGAGCTTAAAATCACAATCTGATTAGTTTGCTCTTAGGACCACAGGACCCCACGAGGTCATGACGGTCTAATCTCTATGGCTCAGTATCTCTAAGACCTCTCAAACTTCTTTTGCATATGTAAACAAACATTCTGCCTGCAATCCTTTACCACAAAGTGGGTTATACAACTATTAATCCACTGTATATCACTTTAGTTTCTGTTTTATTATTTATTTTGGCCCAAGGCAACCAATGAGCATGCAGATTTGATTTAAATGTTAAATCTACAAAAAATGTAACTCAGAATTTCAACAGGAATTCCTGTTCTCAAGAACTCATCTGCAGTTCATAAATCATAACCCTGTTTACAAACAAGAGTAGGGCTGCACAATTAATCGTTTTTCTGCCTCTCACGGTTAATTATGCATAATCTTCTGCGATATTAGTGAGCTAGCAAACAGAAGGTGTCAGCCAGGTAAAGTTGCAAATTGTTGTTCATTTTCATTATAGGCTGTGTCTACGGATGTTAGATCAAATCACAAGCTCTTTTCTAGTCCGTTATCAACTCACCTGACCAGTCACGCTCTCTTCAGAAGTTCGCTACTGACCAATCACTGTTTCTCTTTCAAGCACGTGCTGAAATACAGAACCGCACCACAGATGCTTACGAGTCTCGTATGTGCAGCACACGAGGATAATGATACGCCGTTCTGTGCTTGATGCACATGAAATTAATTCGATCACGTGCTTTGATAATGTATGTTTTGTACAGAACAGCTGTGCTCCGAGTTCGGTTCGTGCACGTCGCTAACGTTAAAGCGCTACGCATTTATCTCAGTTGCACATTTGCCTAATTCCAAATATATTTGGCCATAACACGTGTGTAACAAATCTAAAGTAACCCCATGGCACTGGGTTTGTGTGGAGCGAGGAAGAGGCAAGAGCATTTCTCCATGTATGGAAGGAGCACAAAATGGCACTGTCACATCTTCTGGTAACACACAGAAACAATAATGTCATCATTCAAAATAAAAGGCTTGATAAAATAATTAGGCTTCCTTCAAAATAGATGCTTGAGACTGTATAGCAATTCTGCATGCTCAATTATTACAGAAATATATTACTATTAGCCTATATATTACTGTAGGGTATGGGGATATAAAAATAATATTAATAATAATAATAATTATTATAATAATAATAATAATAACGAATGGACCTTAAAAGAGGATGCAAGTGTAAACTAGGGTTGCAATGGTAAGAGATTTTCACGGTACTATAACAGTCTCAGAAAATATCACGGTTTCACGGTATACGGTATTACACAATTATTATTATTATCAGTTACAATGACCCAGAAGGTTTTTTTTTTTTTTTGGTTGAACAAACGCTTTATTATAATTGAAACTTGAAACCATTTTTTTAAATTGAAGTATGTTTTAAAAAAAAGTTTCCCTTTTGAAAATAAATTTCATAAATAGAATAAATAAGAAAGCTAACAGAATTATAATAATAAACCAAATTATAAACATGATAAAAAAATAGCATGTAACTATAAAATGTTATATAACTAAAGCATGTTAACTACTAAATAAAAAATAACATCAGCTATGTGAGCTTTTAAAGTAATGTCCTATGATTATTAACAATTAACATATACTGTAGGTGCGCGACAGCGCAGCCAAACTGCTCCTGTCTGTACCTTTAACTCAGTGGTTCTCAACTGATTTTACACCCAGATTTTACATTGGAAATCAAGTGGCGACCCACCATAGTAAAAACGTAACCTGTATTTAATGTATCCTGGGTCGCATTTCCTTTTATGTTGCTTAGTTTTGTTCATGGTTTTCAAGTACAAGGACATTCATCAAGTGACATTATTTTATCAAATCTACAGGAAATTCTCTCCCCCGTTTTAAAAATTGAAGAGCATATTTACTTATATGAGCCCATTATTATCCCGTTTGTTTCCTAATTTCAAACATAATTCAAACATAGTTCTAACAACTTATTTAAATTTAGAGCTACTGTTTAAATGTAATTTTATGTTTTTTGTTCTTTCAGAATCAAGATCTAAGAAGTGGCAACAGTATTTATTTATTTACTTTGTTCAAATTGTGCAGCCCTTTAATTAAAAAAAGTTTTCAAATAACAGAATAATCGTGATTAAAATTTAGCAAAATATTCATGATTATAGCCCGACTGATATGGGATTTTTGAGGCCAATACTGATTTTAGAGGGGGGAAATTCACGATTACCGATATGGTGGCCGATATAGTTAATTTTTGAGCTGGAATGAAAACAGACCTTTTCTATGTGGATTGTGCTCCGATTTTACACCGATATGACTATGCAAAGGTACTCAGAAGGCTGCTTTCTTAAACAAATATTTTTTTCAAAGAATATTTGACACTATTATTATTATACATTGTCAACAAATTCTAGAAATGAACCCTGAGAAAATAAACAAAAATACAATAAATAGCTAAATAAACATCAGTACTGTTAGTATAAGTCAATTGCTGACCATTTAAATAAAGAATAAAATAAATAAAATAAAATAAACATCAGTACTGTATGTTTAGTATCAGTCAATTGCTGACCATTTAAATAAAGAATAAAAATACAATAAATAGCCAAATAAACATCAGTACTGTATGTTTAGTATCAGTCAAATGCTGACCATTAAAATAAAGAATAAATTCAAATAAAATAAATAGCTAAATAAACATCAGGGGCCGGTGGCACCAGCTATATGTACATTACAACTTAGCCTAGTTGTAGCGTAAATGGCCACCAAGTCACAATTTACGCTCTTCTAAATATTTGAGCGTTGCACCATTAAATTTATGTAGGACGTAACCCTACGTATAAACAAAATATTTACGGCAGCCTCCGACCAGGAGTAACAGATGGAATAAGATAGCAGACTCATTTAATAACATCAATGAGCTCATGTTTTGGTTGACAGGCTTCAGTCCTTTCGACACATATGATGATGGCATTTACACTCGCTTACATTTACGAGAGAGAAAAAAAAAAAAAAAAAAAAACGTACTTTTAAGCGGCTTTTCAGCATGAAACCGTTCTAACGGTGCCGTTTTTAGGGTGCGTCGCCCGGTGTCAAGTTTCAACACATTCAATATATATATATATATATATATATATATATATATATATATATATATATATATATATATATATATATATATATGATATTAAAATGAATAAATGTCTATTTTTCCAGCCTGTTGTATTATTATTTATTTATCACCCCTCATTTATTTAGATACAGTTCCTATATATTATTATTTACACAGGGCAAATATACTATTTATTAAATCTACTTTTATTATGTATCCTATTTTAATGTCTGGAAAACCAGACTTCTAAATATTACATTTTATAAATGCAACGACTCGAATTGTTCGGTTGAAGGGGGTACCAAACTGTGAATCCTGAACAAAACAGTTTGGTGAACACATGTTTACACATTAGCTTCCACTCAGCTGACAAGGTATGAAAGTAGCTACGTGATTAGCTAGTTAGCTATAAGCTCGTTTTCATGGCGAGTAAAAGTTGGACATTGTTTATTTACTATCCAGCATTGCGTCTCAGCAACTAGGTAACAACGTAGCGTGAAATCAACACTAACCACACACAATCCACCATTGCACCGTTGTCTGCTGAGCTGCAAAAAGATGCTCTGATGTTTACCTTTCAATCTGCTACATTACTGACTGCACTGACAAACTATAGCTGGCTAACAGTAAACAGACATGAGTGACATGGTTGTCAGGGACAGGGTTAACGTTATATTAGTTATCTTGAAAAGGGAAAATGATGGGGTCATTGTTTATTAACTTTCCAGTATGTATTTCACAAACTATTTAGCAATTTAATGAGAAGAGATCGCTCAAACCCGCACCGTTTAACTCCGCCCTGTCTGCAGAGCCACCGTCAGCTCAGAGTCAGCACTGTAAACAATGGAGTCGGAGTGCGCTCTGCTGGACAAACTACGTAATGACACAAATTCTAAAGCATTGTTTTCTGCATTATATGTGCTGAATAAAAGTTTTCATATCAGCACATATCGGTAAAATATACGCAGATACCGATATATCGGTCGGGCACTAATCATGATTATCATTTTCACCATTATCATGCAGTCCAAAACAAGAGAGTGTAATCACTCTTGAGCATGGAACAAGTGCCACACGTACTCTGTCTTCTGAGGAATTCCCTTAGGCTGCGAGTAAGCAAAGTAGTCTGCACACGTGTAATCCTATCATACCTGTTTGCAAACATGACCCGTATGGAGGAGAAGGTGGCCGCGTCCTCCTTCAGGGCCTTCATTTCATTTCTCAGCTTCAGCACAGCCTCGGACACCATGCTCTTCTCGGTCTCATACTTTGTCTTCAGGTTGGTCAAAGCCAACTCGGCCGTCTGGAATAAAAAAAATTCTAAAATATATCCAAAATGTAAGATATTCGGCGGCAATACTTAACTAAAGTACCGAGACAAATGTTACGCAGGAGGCAGGTATTGGATGGTAAATACTTCAGAGTTGTTCAACCAGTTCACAACAAAAAGTGTTCATATAAAGATGTAAAGCTTCATCAAATTTTTTTATTATCTCCTGCAAAACAAATTTGCCAATGGAATGAAAGGCATGACAAAGCCTGTAGTTTGCCAGCACTGAAAGTATTGTCTTTCAGTGCAAAGAAATGTATCTGTTGTTCTGCTCTTAAGGTGTTTCTTTCAACTGCCCAATGAACTTTGTGAATTTCTCAAAGCAGACTTCAGTGGGTCTGAACCCATATGGGTGAGCATTCTTGTAACCCAATTTAGAAAATGATTTGTAAGGGCTTTATACTTTCTTGAATAGCAATGTTTTGTAGCATTCATGCAACAAAATCTATTTAGCGACCATGTTATGTACCTGTTTGTTGGCTTTTAAGACAGTTCTGAGGGTGGCTATCTGCTCTCGCTTGGTGCTCAAGAGGGACTTGAGTTTTAACACATCCTCAAGCAGTGCTTCTGCGTCATGGTCTGACTCAGTGCTGCCTCCTACTGATGGACAGGGCAATAGGTTGCGCTGTCTGCACAGGTCCACTGCCAACTGGAAACGTTGAAAAAGCATAGATTTAGATATTCATATTGGAACTATGTAACACTGTTTAGTTTAATTCATTTGATCGAATGCAGTTGTAGTCAAACAACAGACAGTCAGGACTGCTGAGAGGAAACGTGCAGGTATAATTACTCGGGACCCCACAGACCCTGCCCACTCCCTTTTTGAACTGTTGCCCTCTGGCCGGCGCTACAGAGCACTCAGTGCCAGGATAACCAGGCACAAGGACAGTTTTTACATGAACAATTAAACTGCCTTCAGGACTCCCCATAGTGCAATAATGTATAAATATGTAAATGTACATATGTAAATTCACTCATATTTAATTCAATAACTGTACATACCCATACCTTGCACATACAGTATTTTAGCACTTGCACATGTACATATGGCATTCTGTTATATGTCCTATTTTTTTGTATGTCCATTTATACTCTTACCTTGTTGTATATTCTGTCTCACTGTAATGTTCTGTGTGCACTTGCTTGTTTCTCCTGTATCCAAAAAAACATTCCTTGTGTACGTGAGCACACTTGGCAATAAAGCTCATTCAGATTCTGATCTGATTCTGAAAAGTTTGGCATTATGGAAGATTCAAACAGGCATCATAAAGCAGCCTGAACAGATTTTTCTTTGGATGGGGTCATAAATGACCTCACATTTGTTTTTAATTCATGCCTTACAAGCTTTACAAATGAAAAATTTGAGAAATGGAAATGGTGCCATTTTTTATTTACATTCCCTTATATTTAACTGAGCAACAATTTTTTATAGTATAAACCAGGCGTCTTCAACTATTTTGAGGCCAAGGACACCTTTGTAGGTAGAGAGACAGAGCAGGGTCCCCGTTATATGTTGTGTAAAATTGAGTGTTATGTTTTATGCCTATAAAACATGTGTGGTAGCATATTATTGTATGTACATACACTGGCGGCCAAACGTTAGGAATAATGTACAGATTTTGCTGTTTCGGAAGGAAATTGGTACTTTAATTCACCAAAGTGGCATTCAGCTCACCACAAAGTATAATCAGGACATTACTGATGTAAAAACAGCACCATCACTATTTGAAAAAAGTAATTTTTGATCAAATCTAGACAGGCCCCATTTCCAGCAGCCATCACTCAGCTAAATTGCTAATTTGGTACAAGAAAATCACTTGCCATTATATCAAACACAGTTCAAAGCTATTTGGTTCGTTAAATGAAGCTTAACATTGTCTTTGTGTTTTTGAGTTGCCACAGTATGCAATAGACTGGCATGTCTTAAGGTCAATATTAGGTCAAAAATGGCAAAAAAGAAACAGCTTTCTCTAGAAACTCGTCAGTCAGTCATTGTTTTGAGGAATGAAGGCTATACAATGCTTGAAATTGCCAAAAAACTGAAGATTTCATACAAAGGTGTACACTACAGTCTTCAAAGACAAAGGACAACTGGCTCTAACAAGGACAGAAAGAGATGTGGAAGGCCAGATGTACAACTAAACAAGAGGATAAGTACATCAGAGTCTCTAGTTTGAGAAATAGACGCCTCACATGTCCTCAGCTGAGAGCTTCATTGAATTCTACCTGCTCAACACCAGTTTCATGTACAACAGTAAAGAGAAGACTCAGGGGTGCAGGCCTTATGGGAAGAATTGCAAAGAAAAAGCCACTTTTGAAACAGAAAATCAAAAAGAAAAAGGTTAGAGTGGGCAAAGAAACACAGACATTGGACAACAGATAATTGGAAAAGAGTGTTATTGATCTTAACCCCATTGAGCTTTTGTGGGATCAGCTAGACTGTAAGGTGCGTGAGAAGTGCCCGACAAGACAGCCACATCTGTGGCAAGGATTTTTTGATGAGAACTCTTTGAAGTAGTTTAAGAATTTTTTTTTCAAATTGTAATAGAAATTTTTCACATTATTAATGTCCTGACTATACATTGTGATCAGTGGAATGCCACTTTGGGGAATAAAAGTACCAATTTCTTTCCATAAGAGCAAAATCTGTTCACTATTCCAAACTTTTGGCCACCAGTGTACTTTGTCATTTAAATAATCATTAAATGATATACAGTAGGAGTCTGCAACCTTTTTGACATGAAAAATATTGATTTTCCGATGCATTGCAATCTTCATTTTAACGATCTCCATATCGATTCTTAAATCCCAAGATCGATCCTTTACTCTAGGCACAATGCTCCACTACAATGACAGGCAGGGGCAGACTGGGACTAAAAATTGGCCCAGGACTTTCTGGCCCAGAGTGGCCCACCAAACCTGGCCCGCAACACACAACAACACACCTGCTCATTGATTTCATTTTCAAATTTTTGAATAAATAAACAAATAATAAATAAATAAAAATCGATTGACTGCTAGTCATGACTTCAAAACATATATAAACCACTCTAAATGTGATGAGTGGATTTTTTAGAGAAAGCACTAAATATAGGCACTTTATAGATCATACAAATAACATGTCAGAAAACGTTTTTCCCAACATACAGATGTTAGGTTAAAGTGTACATGAAAGTACAAGGAAAAGTGTGTATTTTAGATGCTGTGACAAGTCAGCATTTATTTTTTTAAGATCTTAATCACCTTTCAACTTGTTTTTAGAAGTGAAAATAAACTATTGTCTTAGTTCATATGAGGTTGTGGAAACAAAAATTATAATAATAATAAAATATAATATATGTATAGATAGCTATACAAGATCATAAAATGTGGTTTAAAATAGATGAAGAAAGTGTCACACAGCAGGACACTGATGACAATGCTTAAAATTTAATGTCAATTACTCACAGAACTGTGTGTAATGTTTTTTTTGTTTTTTTTTTTTAAATCAATAAAAAGAAAGTTGGCCAGAATATGCAGATATATAAATATAAACAAATATAAATATATGTAAAACAAAATAAACATACCTCTTAAAGTGTAGAACTCTACAGATATTTTGTAGATTAATTGTTCATATTTTCACTCTATGTGAGTTTGTAGCATATTTATATCTGCAGTGTTTTAATTCCTTCCCCAGATTATTCTTCAGAAAAAGTGAAAAGCCCTATGCTTTGACAAACACTGTTTCTGCTATCCTTTAAACAAAGTAAGCCTCAAAGACTCAAATAGCCACAAAGTAATATTTTTCATGACTTATTTTCTGCATTTGTATCAGGCGTGAGCATTATTCATCAAGCTTCTGAATCCCAGAAGCACTTCAGCTCCCACTAATGCTTTGCGATATGAATAAATTATGCAAATGACCATGTAGCTGCTCATAGCTTTACTGTTTGCAGATTTATATAAGCTGCTGTTATTGTATTTGTTGTAACTTGCAGTTATTTGTCATTTTGTGATCATTCAGAGCTCATCTTATACTTAATATGTTGACTTTGGTTGTCACAATTATTGTGATTTGTATGCCAAATAATGAGGTCCACGTGAGGTACGAAGTTAATGCGCACATACGGAAATGCGCTACATTGTGTAAGCAATTTCAAAATAAAGTAATTTCAGTTTTTCAAAATAAAAGCCATTGTTTTGGCTTTACCTTACAGAGTTTTTTGAATATTCACTCTGTAATGGGGTCCACACAAGCATGTTGGAGCCCAGGGCGGCTGCCTACATGGCCCATAGGACAGGCCGGTATTTGCGCAGCAACAGGCCGGCCCAAATTACCTAGGCGGCCCACTGGGAAAACTCCTGGTGCTCCCGACAGCCAGTCTGCCCCTGATGAGAAGAAATTACTCGCATCTGCAACCAAAATTATGCGTTAGGTGACTAAAATGTAGGCTATATATTTGGCAACTGGCTGGTAAATGTTCAGATTTCACTCACCAGTGATTGTATAGTATAGTGGTGGAGTTTTCAGCAGCGATATCCTTTCACTGCATTTTGAGAGTAAATGTTGTTCCGTGTGTTTCCAAAGACGAGATCCACGCATCCTATTTGTTATTTAATGATGTCTCTTTTAATACCCTTTCTGTTCTCTAAGTCAGTTGTTGATCAAAAACAACAAAAAATACAAATGTAAGTCTAATAATACATGGCACAGATGAGATAGAGCCATTCGAATCTCTCACGTTAACATGCACTCATCTACAGATGCTCTTTACAGTAATGCCGGTTTTGTTAAAGAGACAGTATCGTTTTGTTCAGCAAATTAATGTAAATACTTGTAAATAGTACAAATTATGCAATTAAACAATAAACATATAACAAAATAATATATGAAGTATAATATCTTATTTATTGATTGAATACATGGATTTGTAGATTTTGAAAAGCCAAAATGTGACAAAATTAATTAAATATAATTAGTAAAATTAATATTTTCATAAAATAGCTAGTTAGAAGGTCCTCTGTATAATTAACAGCATTAGCTGGGAGAGAAATTCTTTCATACCGTATGTAAGCAAACATGACATTGTAACTGAAATACACCCATATGAATCGATATTGTAATCGAAACATATTGAGAGCTTGTGAATCAAAATCGAATTGGGAAATCAATACCAAGTCCAAGCAATTTTTAATTTTCCTTGTTAATCACTGTGCCATACAACCAACAGACCAACCCTCTCCATGCAGAATAAAATAACTTTTATAAAGTTACTGATTTGAATGAAGTTTCAAATTTACTTCTAAAGAAGTAAAACTTTGAGGAAAAAAAAAAAAATTACTGAATGCACCTTTAGTTATGTTGATTTAAGAGTCACTGTCTTGTATAGTACGTGTGGATTGTTAAGGACAGCCTATGCCATCTATAAGTAGGCTTTTGTTCTGAAAGCAAAAAGAAGCTAATAATACAAGAAACTGTGGGCTGTCATCCGCTCAACCGCACAGCGCGACCAATTCAAAGCAGAAGAGTTTACTTACCCAAGCCGCTACTGCAGCGGCACTAAACCTGATCTGTGTCGCATTGAGCGTCTCGTGATGAGCATGGTCGCGTGTATGGTTTGTCAGCACAGAGCGCTTCTGTTGACTAGCGCAGCTTCGTCACACTTAAACAATGTTTGACTTTCCATTCAGTTCATAACTAAATAAAAAAGGATGCACGAATATGAGGAAGGATTACTGCAAGAGGAAGATCTGGCATGAAGATGCGAGGGACTTCAACATGTCGATGGACTAAACTACAAAGGCTACTCCTCTCTCTCGATATAGCTCACGCACGAGTGAGGGTGCGACCCACTAGGGGTCGAAGACCTTGTTGAAGACCCTTGGTATAAACGCATTAAACATAGGTAACCTACTTTTGCATATGCTTTTACTTTTTTAATTGCATTGTGTCTCTCTTTACCAACAAGCAGGGTTCGTACAGCTTTTTAAAGAGTGAAATTCAAGCACTTTTCAAGCATTTCCAAGGTACCTTAATCATCTTTCTCAAGCACCTCGAAGATTTAAATATTATCCAATTCTAAATGTTAATTGACAAAAATTCAATGATAAAAAAAGTATCCTCTGTGATTTCAAACATCGCCAAATCTATAAAAAAATGACAGTTTCAAGAATTCCTTTAAACCCAAAGACAGCCAAGACTAGAATCCTTAATACGATTACAACCAAAGTCTTGCAATAACACATATACAGTCTGAAACACCGGTTATCTATATGGCATGAATTACCATGGGGGAAATCAATCCTGGTTACTGTAGTTACTTGTGGAAAATGAAAAGAACTATCAAACAGATTTGGCTATTTTTAAAGAGAGTTTGTGGGTTTGTTTTTCCACTTCAAATAAAAGCAAAAATTCTACAACTGATATTTTGTCCCCAGCTATTTGAATAAAGGCTAAAAGAAGACCGCTTTGAAAAATACAAGCTATTCAGTGACAAGATATGTGATGCATGTGGAACCTCACCTCTAAACATGCACATCTGCAGCAGAATTACATTTAGTGTGATGGGATTGTTTTCCCCGACACCAGTATCAGATGTGACTGCAAATATCAGACTAATTCGAAGAATAGTATGTTATTATTAATATTCTGAGTAATTTCAGCTGTTCTGACAGCTAAAATATGTAAGGGATAATTGTACAGCCAGGCTGAGGCAAACATTCAAAGGTCTAAAAGCATGTAACACTGCTTATCAAACAGGGTTTCTGCAAGTTTAAAATAATCAAGTCATGTTTTCCACTTAATGAGTTCATGGAAGAATAATATTCATCATAAATATAAATTTGTGTTATTCATATTAAAAATTGGTAAATGGTACCAACATATCAATACATAGCCAATGGGGAGCCTGGGTAGCTCAGTGGTAAAGACGCTGGCTACCACCCCTGGAGTTCACTAGTTTTGCAGGGTGTGCTGAGTGACTCCAGCCAGGTCTCCTAAGCAACCAAATTGGCCCGGTTGCTAGGGAGGGTAGAGTCACATGGGGTAACCTCCTCATGATTGCTATAATGTGGTTAGTTCTCAGTGGGGCGCGTGGCGAGTTGAGCATGGTTGCCGCGGTGGATGGCGTGAAGCCTCCAGATGCGCTATGTCTCCGTGGCAACACGCTCAACAAGCCACATGATAAGATGCGCGGGTTGACAGTCTCAGACGCGGAGGCAACTGGGATTCGTCCTCCACCACCTGGACTGAGGCAAATCACTACGCGACCACGAGGACTTAAAAGCACATTGGGAATTGGGCATTCCAAATTGGGAGAAAAATCATTAATGTAATATTGAATGATTATTTCATGTTAATTTCATTGTAGTACAACAGTAATATTTCTGTCATTATTTCATTTCATTCACACAAGCCATTCTTTACAGTAAACTGAAGACATTTGTATTTCTTGCAACGTTTTTTTTTTTAAACATGCTCCTCATTTAAAACGTGGTGAAATGCTACCTCCTCTTCTGTGCCCCAGTGTCACGCTATTACAATAATGTTTTGAATTACGTGAAAATAAAGTGATTTTGTATCACTTTATGTTCTCAGTGCACGTTATAGTAAAAACGCACTGCGCACAGATAGCAAACCAGAGTCAGAACACTCCCGAGATGGACGTTTTTGTGGGTCGTTCATTGTTTGCGAGCCGCTGAGACAGTTGAAAACACAGTGGCTGTGCTTGGATAATCTTAATCCAGACTTTAAGTAATTTTATTTAATACAATTGCAGCCTTTTGGGGGGTTTAATAAATCGCACAGGCCATATCGCAATTTTGATTCATTTTTTATTAACTCAGCCCTACATTTGACATTTAATATACAATTACTTTCTGCCCTATTTTTAGGTATTCATGGGATATTACATATTGATTTTAAATTCAAGTTTTAACAGAATCTTTGGCTTAGTGCTGAATGCTGGTAAGTGCACTGTAATGTCCACTGACATCTTTTTTTCTTAGATGCATGATTTCTTTTTGTTGATCGCTCCTCTGCATAGAGATATTTTATTTCTCCTCTTTCAACCAGCTGTCATTGAAACAGCACTCTGGCATGTTAATGTAAGCAAGAGATGCAGGTATAATTTATTTGGTGCCAATCTACCACAGTGGAGACATGCAGTACTACCGTGTTCGCGACATCAGAGTAAGAGAGAAAGATGTGGAGCGGCACACGTTTGCTCCCGTGCTGACGAGACACCACAAACATAATGATTGTATAATATCTAATTCAAATTAAAAATAATTTTAGATCGTTTATAACAGTCAACAACCTAAAGAAAAAAATCTAGCATTTTCAAGGAACATATTCAGAATTCATGCATATTTCAAACCTTGAAAACCTAACTGTGAAAATAAAGCATTTTCCAAAATTTCAAGACTCTGTACGAACCCTGAACAAGATGACGTGGCCATCTTAGTTCCGGAAAAACTTTCCCTATTCATTTCATTCATTTATTTCTTTGAAGCAGAGAAGTATTTGAAAATCCCAAAAGACAAATGGTACAAGACTGTGCACTTATTAACTTTCATGAGCAAATGACGTAAATCAAATTGAAAAAAAATTAAAAATATAAAACTATTGATTTAAAGTTGTTGATTTTAAGTAAAGAAAAAAAATGTAATTGCAAAATATTTATACACCGATCAGCTACAACATTAAAACCACCTGCCTAATATTGTGTAGGTCCCCCTCGTGCCACCAAAACAGCGCCAACCCACATCTCAGAATAGCATTCTGAGATGATATTCTTCTCACCACAATTGTACAGAGCGATTATCTGAGTTACCGTAGACTTTGTCAGTTCGAACCAGTCTGGCCATTCTCTGTTGACCTCTCTCATCAACAAGGTGTTTCCGTCCACTGAACTGCTGCTCACTGGATGTTTTTTGTTTTTGGCACCATTCAGAGTAAATTCTAGAGACTGTTGTGTGTGAAAGTCCCAGAAGATCAGCAGTTACAGAAATACTCAAAATGGCCTGTCTGGCACCAACAAACATGCCACAGTCAAAATCACTGAGATCAAATTTTTTTCCCATTCTGATGGTTGTTGTGAACATTAACTGAAGCTCCTGACCCGTATATGCATGATTTTATGCACTGCACTCTGCTGCCACACAATTGGCTGATTAGATAATCGCATGGATGATTGTTGGTGCCAGATGGGCTGGTTTGAGTATTTCTGTAACTGTTGATGTCCTGGGATTTTCACACACAACAGTCTCTAGAATTTACTCTGAATGGTGCCAAAAAACAAAAACATCCAGTG
This sequence comes from Myxocyprinus asiaticus, assembly GCF_019703515.2. Lineage (NCBI taxonomy): Eukaryota > Metazoa > Chordata > Actinopteri > Cypriniformes > Catostomidae > Myxocyprinus > Myxocyprinus asiaticus. The sequence continues at coordinate 33,387,849 of NC_059367.1, forward strand.
AGCAGCAGTTCTGTGGACGGAAATGCCATGTTGATGAGAGGTCAACAGAGAGAGATGAGAGAGTAACTCAGATAACCGCTCTGTACAATTGTGGTGAGAAGAATATCATCTCAGAATGCTATTCAGAGATGTGGGTTGGCGCTGTTTTGGTGGCTCGAGGGGGACCTACACAATATTAGGGAGGTGGTTTTAATGCTGTGGCGGATCAGTGTATATTTGCAAATACACAAGTAGTTTGAGGAGTAGGTCTGTCTTTAAAGGCTTTTAAGTTATCATAAAAAAATCTATTGCTCTATGGAGAAAATCAATGGGATTTTTACTTCTGGAACGAAAGTGTTGCACTCTATAGGAAAATAAAGAACAGTCATTTCATCTTCCTGAATGTTTTAGAACACAGTTCCTACTAAGTAGAACATATTAATTGTATAACATAATTATAATAACAAAGAGTGGAGACATACCTTTAAATGTTTAATCTGGCAACGTATGATAGCTACCAGACTGCACACATTGGTTGGGTCCCTGAAGTCTAGCATAGGAGACCCTGGACAACTTCCACAGCTAGAGGACATGTCTCCGCTCCCTCCGCTACCTGTCTCCATCTCTCCAGTGTAGGTTCCTTCCACAAACACCTCCCCTGAATGCCTGTGCCTCCGGAGGGATCCGTTATGGTGGCGTGGCTGCGAATGGTTGTGCGTTCTCCATGCCTGTGCTCCTTCACGATAGTAATCGAGTGTCACGCGACTGGGTGTGAGGTTGTTACAAACACACACATGATGATAGATGTTGGCCAGCTCCTCAGAGAGTGCTAAAAGCTCCTCCTGCGCAGCACTTAGGTGACCTTCAGAGTCGGTGGCGACCTGCCGCGTGGCACCAATTTCCCGCTCTAACTGTCCTATCCGTTCCTGGTCCTGTCGGCTAGCAGTGATACACTGTCGAATTTTATCAGCGAGTTCCTGTGCCTCGCACCTCCAGTGTTCTTTCTCCTGCTTGCAACGATCCTCTAAGGCCTTGGAGCGCTTACCAGACTCCTTCAGCTCCTCGCGTAGACGTGCAAGCTCTTCATTTGCCGCTTGCATGCGACACTCCAGTACTTCCGTACTTCTCACATCCACCATGTAGTAGCTGATGCCATTTTCAGCCTCTTGAAGGGACCCGGGAGCCGGGCTTATTCCGTCCCCTCGTACGCCAGGCCTCGATAATGGAGACTGAAGGGTCTCCAAACGTTGGTTGAGCTGATCCATCTTTACCTGTTGCTCACTGAAAGCATCTTTAGATTGGACTAACTGCTGCTGAAGCTCCAGCACTGTACTGGTCAGTGTGGCTTTCTCTCTTTCGACCTAAATGACATAACAATAAGGCCTTAAACAACAACAAAAAAAAGCTTCAGGTTTTATTTAGTTCAACTCAACATGTCACTAAGATGCCTGCAAAAGAGCACATTAGGTGTAAAGCATTGCATTCTAATATTAGACAAACATCTTAAAACAAACAGATCCACATACATCCACATTCTAAAAACCAATAGGCAATTTAATTGCAGTTGAGCAAACACTAAAAAAATTACATTGTTTAGTGTTTTTATCTAGTCAGATGTTTTAGTAATGTACACGCGCAATCTGGCAAAGTTAATTAATTTTATAGTATTACTTTGTAGAAGTTAACCCTTCCTTGGTCTTGTTGATCTTTCAGACCCATTTAAAGCCATTTTAAAAACAAGTCAAAATTACTCACAAGAACATGGAAGGGTTCAAAAGATATTTAAGAACTTTTATTGTGTTTCTACATTTTATAGGGTGGAACATCTGACATTCCGGTTCTAACAATTCTACATGAAGAAGCTTAACATTATCTTTTAGACAGAAAACAACTGCTGCAACTACAACCACTTTAGTAAAACTGTAATATTGAAGAACCAACCAACTAGAAACTCTCTAAAGGTGTTGCACTTAATACTGACAAAAAATAATTAAAAGGGTTTGAAATTTCTTCCACAATTCTTTAACGTTGAGTGTGTGATAAATTAAAAAAAAATCCACCATTAAATAAAAACTGGACTCTCTCACAGGAAAGGTAAAAGGAGGGTGTTTGAAAGACACTGCTGCTTAGAGCAAATTACTTAATGATGGTACAACCAGGGCATGATGTGGCATGAAACAGGAAGTAGCCCTCATCTGCCAGATGTTGCAGTAAAATAAAAAGTCTCACAAGACCATATTAGAAGCGTGTACCTCATGGGGTTTGCAATTTTTACGTTTTGGTCTGAGATTACATCTGAATGGGTTGATTCAAGATCCCCACTCTGTCTTTTATATTTCAGTTAATCTATGCAGTGTTTCTCTACAATGGGAAAGCTGTTTTATTTTTATTTTCAGTCTTTAGTGTTTGAGAGCACCCACATTTCTACAAAGACCTTGCTGATCTTTGTAGCTACGACTATGGCTCAATCACCTGCTCCCGTGATTTAAAATAATGATTACCAGTAATAGTAATGAGATCACATGCTTTAACAATAAAGTATAACGCCATGCTGCTGGATGTAACCCATGTTTGGGAAGCTTCAGAACCTTTTCGCTTTCTAATGCATAATATTGCTGAAATATAATCATAAGTACCAGTAATGCAAGTAATTTTGCACTACTTAACCTCAACAGATCAGACAAGTTGGATTTTACAAAAGTAATCAAATTTTATAGGCTTTGTTCTGCAACATCAAGCAGTAGGAAATAGGAAAAATAGGAATAGGAAAAAAGACCATGCAGTACATCTAATGCCAATTTGCAAGTTTGTGCATGCAAAGCAACGGCAGATGAAGACAAGCACATTTTAATTCAGTCTATAACTCAAATAAGATTTCAAGGTCTCTAATAAATAATTCTTACAGTTTGCCAAATATCTTTTCAATAAAGATCCTCTGAAATGAAAATGTCTGAACAGTTTAAAAGAAGAGAGTATGTGAGAGTATGTGTGGGTATATACAGAATATGTAGGATGTAAACTGGTTCTCCCACCTGCAACAGTTTCTGTTTCAGTTTCTGGGTGTCCGACAGGTGCAGCTCACTCAGCAGGTTGGCGACCAGTCCAGGAGCCGGCGGTCTGAGGAACACATCACTGTTTCTGGGTGTGGAGCACCTGTGCTTCTCCTCCTCCTCCTCCTCTCCTTCCACCTCATCCTTCTCTTCATTTTGGCTGTCGTCCAGCTGTAGCTCAAGGTGACCAATAGAGTCAAACGGGTTGAGGTTTAAAGCGGCAAGCTCTCGTCTCAGACTGTTCTTCTGCTCTCTCTCCTCTTTCAGGGCCTCCAGGGCCTCGTCTAGCTGCCGCTCGGCGATCTCCCTCAGCCGTCCGGCCTCCTCCTGCTGCGCCCTCATCAGCTCCAGCTCCTCATCTTTATGAGTCAACTCCAGCTTTATGGACTCAAACTCCACCTGTTGACACAAATGTAGCTAAATGTTTAGAGTGTAAATGAATTAGTCTTAGTATATTGAATAAGTATATGGTACTCTTTGGTGTTCAAGGTCCAAGCCTTTGCGCAGCAGTAACACACATCATTCTTGACAGGTTAGAGCCAAACTGCTAAATTGTAAGACATTTCCCATTAACCAATGTCCCATTTTTCATGTCAACTACCCATAAATTTGGATTTCATAGAGATTTAAGGGCAGTTCACACAATTTCAGCAAAAAGGACGCAAAAAGCAGGGGTTTTGAGACAAATTTTACTTGGGTGTGGTGCCTTCAAAACGAATTGTTCATGGTGCGAGATGCTAAAAAAACAGTGATATAGGTCGCAATAGTCAGAGACATTCAGTCATGTTTACATGGAAAAAGAATAATAATAAAAAAAAATTAAAAAAAAGAGCAGATGGATATTTTATTTGTTTGAACAAATACTAGGCCTGAATGCTCTACCCAAATCCACAATAGTGTAGATTTCAGTTAGAGACCTGTACCAAAAAAGTACAGAAAATTGAAAAACGAAAAAGGTTAGCACTGAGGTAGGACACAATTTTAATCATGCAAACAATCTGACTTGGCTTACTAGAAGTAATCCATTGTAACTTTTTGCCTGCCCATTTCTAATGTAGCTCCAAAACACACCAACATAGTGTAAACTTGTTAGGCTGGAGCCACACTGCCTTTACTGATTTTATCTCATATGCAAGCTTTGCATTACAAATGACCACATAAACAGTAACCGTAACATTACCAGCAACATAAATTGCTCATCACTGCTGACGTGTTCAAGATGACTAGTACACATATTTAAAGTACCGGTACTTTCACTGGGAGAAACCGGCAGCTAGCCGCATACCCACTTCATGACACAATATAACCATTGTCATGCAATTAGAGGTTTTGGTGGAATTTACTTGCCATTAAAGTCTTTAGACATGTCACACTAATACCTATGAGTTAAAGCACTTAGGCAAAGTTTAAGGACAGCAAAGCTTATTCGTTTATTTACTGTAGGAACTCAACCTGAGCAAACCGGTTTTTAATCCAATAAAGCAAGACATTCAAGCTGCTGTGTGACTGTGAATATTCATGTGGGAAGTGGATAAAACCTTTCTCTTGTGCTGACCCTCAGAAGGAAGGCTGTCAAAAATCAGCTAAGATGGAGGAAATACAACAGAAGTGTTGCACTGCTCTGATGGCAGCTGCGAAATACACATTCAAAGTCACAAGGCATCTCTAGCAAAGACCATTCCATAATGGAAGACTTTTTACCAGCAAACTTTAAAAGAAAGTAATTAAAGGTGATGTGATGAGTGTATTTTTTTTTTCAATGTTAAAATACGTTCTCCTATTCCAGCTTAATTTACAGAATCAACAATAAGTAATCCATTTGTAGGCTAATTCCCTTCGAAATGTCTAAACACTGTGGTGCTATCAAAACATTGTTCTGTTTATATGTAAATGAAAGATGGGAAGAATGTTTGAGAAACTTATTAAAAACGCAGTTTCATTTTTGCACAGCGGATAAACACTTCGCCTTTATGCTGCATGTTGGATTTAAGTGTGAATGTTAATATGACATATTTGTGGAAAAAGATGGTACACCCAATAGATTCAGAATACAACATTTGTTTAAAGAGGCTATATTATGCTAATTTACAGGTTCATGATTTTATTTTGGGGGTCGACTAGAATAGGTTTACATGCTTTAATGTTCAAAAAACACACTATTTTTCTCATTCTGTACATTTCTGCTAAACCTATTTTCATCCTCTGGCTCAAATGCTCTGATTTGTCTCTTTAAAACCCCTCTTCCAAAAAGCCCAGTCCGAGATTATGCTAGCTGATTGGTCAGCTGGCATAATCTGTTGTGTTGGTCAACCATATAGAGCGTGTCGGAAATGTAACTGAGTAATGTAACTTACTATAACTGAGTTTCAGCTCCCGTGTCTTCCGGAGCAGCTCTGTAAACACTATTGTAACTATGGTAACAATGGCATCGGTTTTTGCCGTACCAGTTTGAGTCTGATAATGAAAGTTTGGAAGAACAAGCTGATCGACCCAAACCACCTTCGCAAGCACAACTTGAGCAGGACGTTTCACAGTGTTAAGTTTGAATTTTGTAGCTTTCTTACAAGTACACTTAATTATTGTGAACCTAACAAAGCTTCAATTAAAAGACACATAGTGCATCTAAGTTAGTCATCTTTTGCTGGAATGGGAGTAGCCGAACTTTTTTCACCCGAGATATTAACAGAGATCAGAGGCTTACTCCCGTTTGGACATTACCAGGTGTATTAGAGAGATAGTGAGCAAGTTAGCCGTGGACTACCGTGGATAGCGGCCGTAACATTACAGCTTGTAATTATATAATTATATAAGACTCTTGAGATCTACCATTTTGTTACAAAAATGCCGGCCTACAGCTGAATAGTAAACCCTTACCAAAACAATAACATTACATAGCAAGTTAGCCAAGCACTACCGCGAATTGCAGATGAAAAATTACCGTTTGTAAAAATAAATAAATCTCCACACTTGATCACTATTCATGATAGTAAGAATGACAAACAATCTGCATAATTCTACACAATTGTTGGTAAAAGTGGGCCCGCAGCTGATTAGCAAAATTATTTTAACACAATAACATTAGCTAGCAGGTTACAGAGGCCTATAGCTGTGCACTGGGTGTACACCGTAGCTACAAAACAAAACTCCGTATCTGAACTCTTGGTAGATAAATCCACAAATAATCAAGCATACATACAGGTTGTGATCCTGAAGCACCAGATTGTCCCAACAAAGTGGGAACTGCATCATCTTTCAGGAGTAACCTGAAAATCCGGCATTGGTTGTGGTTGTACTGCTAAATAATTAAAATAAGTTTTAACCACTGATTCTTCAATTCATCTGCCTTTGGAAGTCCAAACAAAGAGGGTTTGATTTCGCAGTGAAGAAAACAGCATCTTCTCGACATAGCGACAACACTAATGCAACTCATCCTGGCATCGGCCATAACTACCTTTGTTTGAGGACGGGCCAAAGTAGCCCTTAGGCGGGCATTATGCAAATGTGTTACATAGCGACGTAGATACTTTACAGAAGAAATGGCTGGACTACAAACAGCCCATTTCTTGTAGTTCTTGAGCAGTGTTGTCTATGGGATAGAATAACTCCCTTTTGAGTGGACTTTGTGCTTTGTAACTTTGCAGACATTTTACATGCACAAACAGTTATATTACACACTAAAGGAAAGGTAAAATCCCAAAAAGCATAATAGGGCCTCTTTAAAAAAGCCATCCCAAGCAACTCCTCCCACCCATACACCACACACACCTGGTTCTCTTTAAGCACAGACACTTGTTTCTGCAGAGAGATGTTCTCCTCCTCCAGCTCACTGTTATCTTGAAGCTGTTGCACCTCTCGAGTCTTGTACTCCTTCATCTCCTCTCTCATATGGGTCTTCTCCACTTCCAAACACTTACATTCCTGAAGAGAGACAGAGTGCGTTAGACAGGGGATGATCACAAAACTCAAAATAAACTGAACAGAGATAAACAGATGTGCACAGCAAACGCATGATGGTAGCTTCATAAAATATCTTCTCGAACCTGCATTGAATACAAATAGTTCACCTAAAATTGTCATCCCAAACCTGTATGCCTTTTTCTTGTGTTAAAACACAAAAGGTGAAGTTTAACAGAATGTCCCAGGTGCTCTTTTCCATACAACGAAAGTGAATAGGGATGTTGAGCTCAATAAATGGTACAAAAGAAAACACCATGAAAGTACCATATATGACTCATGCACTATATTCCTTCTTCTGAAGCCAAACAATAGACTTGTATGTGAGTATGCAAGTTATGCACATGTGAGAAACAATGGTTTTCTGCATTACTGAGGTCAAACCTGGCGTGATGCATTTTCATGAATATACCCATACAAAATCTGAACCCACCAATGAGATTTAAGGGCTTTGGCGGAGGGAAAAATTACCAGTGAACAGTCATGGTACTTCCTGGCACTTTTTTGTTATTTTGGAGTGCGTCACCATTCACGGTCATTGTATAGTATTAAAGAGAAGCGTGAACATCTGTTGTGTTCAACAGAAGAAAATAAGTCATACTGTTGAGGAACAACATTAGAGTAAATAATGGAATTGTTCACTTTTGTGTGAACCAAGCCTTAAAGCCTTTCACATTTACATTAAGTAATTTAGCAGATGCTTTTATCCAAAGCGACTTACAAATAAGGAGCATAACAAGCAATTTGTCATACAAAAGTCAACAATATCTTTTAATATGCATGATATATATCCAAAGACAAATGAAGGCTAGTCCTTTTAAGCAGTTCACTATAATGTGCCCTGATTTAATTTTAGAATGGACCTATTAATTATAAATGTTGTTCATGCTATTATAAGTAGTGCAATGAACACTGTATTGAGCTGTTTATTATGAGATTTAACGTTACCTCCCATTTTTGTTTCCGGAATCGATAAAATGAGTCTGAAATCGACTCTTGTAATCGATTCCAAAACTAGGAATCGGAGTCGATTCCCAAATTTCTGGAATCTAACAGCCCTAGTTTTCAGCTCTATTTTTTAACATGCCATTTGTGTTGTTCAGATGTTGTTACAGTCAACATAATTACAGGGCTCTCGCAAATTACTGTGTGAGAATGGGTACAATTTTTTGGGCGCACTGGTGCGAGTGACAGCTGATTTAACAACCAAACTTATGAACTTATACTGTAGCCTACTACCTAGGGCTGAAACGCTTAGTCGACGTTATCGACAACATCAACAAAGTGTCAACAAAAATTTTCGTTGTCGAATAGTCTTTGATCTCATTTAACGTAACATGAGATCAGATATGAAACTAATGATGGCGCACGAGAGCAGGACTGCAGCTCGCGCCTGACTGAGGAGAGGAAGAAGACACAGCTTACAGTCCAGATGCACTCTAAACTTTACAAACGGCTTTAGGTGATGTAGATCGCAAAGTATGAGGAAATGATACAAAAATACAAAATAACTTAATACAGAAGCACTCCCGTTGTGAAATACAGCGGAGCTGGAGCTGCCTTTCCACTGAAACAAAACTTGCATGTCAGAGTGTCTTTAAAGGAAACACCTATTTATAGCTTTAATGCATCCTTTATTAAATTTCAAATAATAAGGAACAGGTCATGTAAATAAGTATAAACTTTGAAACTGGCATATCTCTGTGCGGTCAGCGCCACTTCTATGAGTCGCGTGAAGTGACCCGATCTAAGGGGGAGAGATTGAAAACTGCAACGAGCTGATACACACTCTGGCGCGGGCACGCTCGTCCCTTGTGCACGCTTGCTCCAGTTAGATTATAACATGATGGCTCACCACGAAGTGAATCATAATACGTGTTGCGGTGTGTATCTTATTGTGAAGAAAATCGGTGATATGCAGCTCTATTAAGAAGAGAGAGTTTGTTTTTTGTGAGTTAAAGATGGATCGATGTGAACAAAAAGGTGAGAGGGTAGTCTTCGCCTATTATCTACACTGCAACTAAATCCTTTTTTGATTTGTTGCCGTTTTGGCTTTCCCAATTTAAATATCTAAAACTCCTTTAAAATTAAGTACATTTACTTTAAGAGCTACACTGCAGAAGACAAATTTGTTTTCTGAGAATGTTGAATATAATTTTTAAATATCTAAAAATTCTTAACAAGATGCATTTACCTGAAGCACGTGAAACCCGTTTGAATGCTGCACAGTATTGTCTGTAGCAAAACTCTTATGGTTTGTATTGCCGATATTATCGGCCGATATTAGCCTTTCACAGATATATCGTATCGGCGTATATGTTTACCGATATGCGCAGATATGAAAACTTTTTCAGAACATATAATGCAGAAAACAATGCTTTATAATTGGTGTCATAACGTAGTTTGTCCAGCAGAGCACACTCCGACTACATTGTTTACAGAGCTGACTCTGAACTGACGGTGGCTCTGCAGACAGGGCGGAGTTAAGCATTGCGGAGTTGAAGTGTCTTCACGGAAAGTTGTTAACTAGTTTGTGAAATACATACTGGAAAGTTAATAAACAATGACCCCACCATTTTCCCTTTTCAATATAACTAATATAACGTTAACCCTGTCCCTGACAACCATGTCACTCATGTTTATCACATTTGTTTGCTGTTAGCCAGCTATAGTTTGTCAATGCAGTCAGTAACGTAACAGAAAGGTAAGCAGAGCATCTTTTTACAGCTCAGCAGACAACGGTGCGGTGGTGGATTGTGTCTGTTGAGTGTTGATTTCATGCTATATTGTTACCTATTTGGTGAGAAGCAATGATGGAAAGTAAAATAAACGACGTCCATCTTTTACTCTCCGTGAAAACAAGCTCATAGCTAACTAGCTAACCATGTAGCTACTTTCATACCTTGTTAGCTGAGTGGAAGCTAATGTGTAAACATGTGTTCACCAAACTGTTTTGTTCAGGATTCAGTTTGGTACCCCCTTCAACCGAACAATTCTAGTCGTTGCATTTATAAAATTTAAAAGTCTGGTTTTCCACCGTTGAAAGTTTCCCCTGAACTTGTACAGCAGAATACGGTGTAACACCGCTGCCGCTGTTTATCTCTTTACTCGGCAGGTGTAAATGCTTCTTGTTTTACAGCCTGCGCCTCATTGACTGGCAGTATTAAAATAGTCAGCATTTGACTGATAATAAACAGTTAAACTGATGTTTATTTAGCTATTTATTTTATTTTTATTTATTCTTTATTAAATGGTCAGCATTGATACATTGATACTAAACATACAGGACTGATGTTTATTTAGCTATTTACTGTATTTTTATTTAGGGATGCACCGATACCACTTTTTCACTTCCGATCCGATTCCAATATTGGAAATCTCAGTATCGGCCGATACCAATGTTGTTTTTTTGCATAATCAGTTTAGAATATCTTTACATTATTGTGTGGAACTAATTGGGAGTACTCTTTAATATGCAAAGAAACACAAACCTCTAACTACACATTATTTCAATATAAATGTATAGCTTATTAAGAAACACTTTATTATTAACTAGTATACTGGATAATGCAGCAGCAAAATTAACAGTAATTCCAGTCTTAAAGTCTTCAGTAAAAAAGAAACCAGTGTTTTTTTTTTGCCTTTTTTTTTTTTTTTCAAAAAATGTTTCAACTTGCATCTGGACTTTAAAGGATTCAGATCTCTCTTTTGTTCAATTTAGTTGTAAGACATCAGTCCACTTTTAATTCACACAGTTATTTTCTTGGAACCCATTAAACTTAAATACTGTTATAAATTGTAAACATATACTAATGATGACAATAGTAATAATAATAATAATAATAATAATAATAATAATAATAAATTGTTATTAATATTATTATTATTGACTTTTAATTTTAAATACAACAGTAATACATTTAAATCGTGCACTTTTTAAACCCTCACTTTTATTTTGACATTCTGAACTCTCCAAGAAGTCCTGTATGTGTCTGTTTGTAGGCAAGTTCACAGTAGTTTAATTCACTTCTTATTCAAATTCTGGTAAAATGCACCTGCATATTATAAGTGAACCGAACTATTGAGCATCTACATCTGAGATGTTGTTCTTGAGTAGCGCTTAAATATTGCGCACCGCTGTGAAGGCTAAAAATAGCCGTAAGTGCATCAACAGCCTGTGCGTGAGTTTATGTCAACAGAGCAGCACCATTCACTAACGCGCTGGCACTGCGCATACTATATATTTACTTATTAAACACAGCCTTTTGTGATTCACAGAGCTATCGCATGTCTTCAGGTGGCTTTGAATAAAATGCACGAGTCATATGAACTACTATAATGGTGTTTTTATGGTTCTTTAATGTCATTTTTGGAGCTTGACAGTAACAAACATGACTAACACACAGTATCGGATTTAGATCGGGCTCATCGGACCGATACCCGATCCATCTAAAAGCTTCAGTATCGGAGCATCCCTGTTTTTATTTATTCTTTATTAAAATGGTCAGCAACTGACTGATAATGAACATACAGTACTGATTTTTATTTAGCTATAATTTTAATTTATTCTTTATTAAAATGGACAGCAACTGACTGATACTAAACATACAGTACTGATGTTTATATAGCTATTTATTTTATTTTTATTTATTTCTTTATTTTCTCAGTGTTCATTTCTAGAATTTGTTGACAATGTATAATAATAATAATGTCAAATATTCTTTGATAAAAATATTTAAGAAAGCAGCCTTCTGAGTTCCTTTGCAGTCATATCGGTGTAAAATCGGTGCACAATCCACATAGAAAAGATCTGTTTTCATTCCAGCTCAAAAATGAACTATATCGGCAAACATATCAGTAATCATGAATTTCCCCCCTCTAAAATCAGTATTGGCCTCAAAAATCCCATATCGGTCGGGCTCTAATGGTTCAGTGATGAAACTAGTTTCAAACAAATAGCCCCCACATTCTAAATGACACTGACAAAGAAAACAGGAGAAAACATAAATTAGAAGGCTTTTCAATTCTCAAATCACAACACTTACAAACATTTACCATGGATTTACTGTAACAAATCTAACTGTATTAACTATGGCATTTTTGGTTAAATGTATTTAGACTGCTGTTTAATTACAAAAATGCCATAGATCTTTATATAGAAACCATAGTTACTAATCATTACAGTGAGGAGCCATGCATGGTTTTACCTATGTTTACCATGTACACTTACAAATATCATTGTTAAAAATATGGACACTATGGAAGAACTATGGTACATTTTCATAATTTTTACGGACCAAGCCATCAGTTTTCCTTCTGTATAAAATGTGTTCTGTTGTAATGCTCTCTCATTGTAGGAAAATGCAAGTTGTTTTGTTTGCCTTCAGAAATGCCAAGACATGACTATAGTTTAATCAGTAGGAGCCTGATGAAAGGAATCTGTAAAGGAGACCCAAGTAGTCACACACACCTCAAAATCAATGCTGTACTGTCAAATATGCATTTCAATGCACATAATATGTAACATTGGTAATTGCATGGGTGCTACCAAAGCAGGTGCTAGTGCCACATCAATTGGCCCTTTGAGGGCACAATTAAACCCTGATGTGGCCCAGGCTAAAACTGAGTTTGACACCCCTGTATTAATCTACTCCTCCACCCGCGCGTTAATACGGGTCCGGCGTTGCGGGCTTATGGACGTGCACACAACAGCACCACTGCTGAAAAGAATCCTAGGGGAAACATTGCATACTTATTTTTTTATCCCTCGCTGAATATCCAGTTTTACTCAGACATACATCACATTAATATATCAGTAAAATGTTTGTGATTAGGAATTCTTGTTGAAATAATTTTCTATCTTTCAGCAAATGTACTCTGTTTTAAAGCTCATAGTCCAAAGGCACTACAAGCTGACTTTGTCTTTCTGAGTGTACAAGCCACTAAATTATGTATTTTTGTAAGGAATGAATGTACCTTCTTTAGCTGGGTGCAGAGCCCTGCCAGTCTGTCATTTTCAGATGTGGTATTGGCCAGCATGACGCGGGCCTGTTTAAGCTCCGCCTGCAATTCATTCATGCGAAAAGCCATGGCCGCCTCTTTACTGGCAGTCTCTTGCAGGAGACACTCCTCTCGACTTTCCCCATCTTCCGCTGCCCGCTTATGACTGCTAACAGAGTCTGCCAGAGCCTACACACACACACACACACACACACACACACACACAAATAAACCCTCTCATCTCCATTATAGCCAAGGAACAGATATACACTAGCAGATGCCAAGTTGTATCAAAACAGAACAAATAAAAACAGAATTAACAACAATTTGGTTGATTGACAGAATGAACAAGCAACAATGACCAAATGTTTGACCCTTAGCTACATAAGCATGAACATTTTCAGAGCTGTTGAAAGTTAAACAAATTGTCTGTCTTAAATTATTTTAAGGAATTTGTTTACTTAGTCAATAACAAAAGCAACTGTACTCAGGGCTAGTGAAGCTAAAATCACATTACACCATACGTTAACAATAACACTTGTAAAAACCATCACATTCCAGCTTTCCCGGCAACAAAAGGGTGGAATTAAAGTGGTGATTCAGTTCATGCTAAGGCCCCTTTTGTACTTAGACATATGGTAACAAGTGCACACCAGAACTGAACTTTGCATTAACCAGATGAAGCTGGACAAGCAAGATCTCCTGTTATAAATGTAGCTTCTCACTGTTCAGAACATTATAACTAAGTCATGTATGAACGTGTTGGGAAAAACATGTTTGTGCTACTTTATAATTAATGAGGAAAGTGTGAAAGACAGGGCTTATAATACAAGGCAGGAAATTACATGACTTAAAAATAACATACATCTGGACAGTATGTTTAGGGGCAAGGCAATGAGATGATGTCACAGCACAAAAGGGGAAAGCTACTTTTGTTTTATAACTTTTATTTTTAAATCTGACATGCAGTTTGAAACAATTATTCACTTAAAAGCCATTGATTCATCATAATTCTTGACTACACAAAGTGTGAACTCAAAAAGAATTCTGGGACTATTACAAGATGATGTAATGATAAAAACATCTACACATCATCTAGATGCTACAATAGTCTGACACTTGTGCTTTTTCTAGAACACTAGACCTAGATCTGTTCACTCCAGTCATTTCACTCTACCACACTCACCTACTTTGCTGATTTCATGCTCTACTAATCAGACACACATGAGCCTAATCTTCATTCTAGAGGGAGTTTGTCTACACTGTGGTGCATATGGAAAATCCATATACGTCAGTGGCATTATTAGTAAAAAAACGACTAATAAATGCACACTTTTTAATGCCTCAATATGTTGCTACTTTGTGGGATTTTAAAAATCCTAAAGCAGGGATTTTTTGGGGACAGATTTATGTATTAAATCCATCAGATAACACAAGAGACCCAAAAAGGCTGATTGCGTACCCGGCTTACAGCCTATTTGTTTTCGACTTTAACCATGGACAACAAACTGCTCTGTATGAACAGTGCTCGAGTCAGAAATCTGGGGAGGGGAAAGGACAGGATACAGTACATTATTTAAGTCTAAGAAATTATAATTAAGCTTATAATAAAAAGAATAAACATACAGGAAATTAACTTTTTATCACACCTGCCAATGGTGGGTGAAATTAGAAAATGTACCAGTCATAAATATTTTGTACTGGCTATGAAACTGTATGACTGAGTTACTTTTATTATTTCTATGTACTTTTCTAGTTTTGGTAAATATACTGTTATTTTTTTCCTATGGCAATTACTTAAGAGTTATAAAGCTGTTTTTGTCCTTGAATATTTGTGACAAACAGCATAGATCATTTGCAGCATTAGATGTTTTCTTTAATAGACAGTTTGATTTGAATCACGCACATCTTTTACTCTCAGCTAGGTTGAGACTATTTTTCTAACAATTAGACCTACTACACCATGATTGTTGCAGTTTCAAATAAAGCTACCAGTCAACTGGCAAAAAACACTGTTTTATTTAGTCACTTGGTAGGTGTTAAAGGGATAGTTCATGAGAGAATTTTCATTTTTGGGTGAACTATCCCTTTAATTTGAATGAAAACCCTAATTTAGCATGACATTGACAAATAGGAAAAATAGGCCAAGATGCTGAATGTTAAGGATGCACACTATCTGTTATAAGACCAGAAGGATACAAATCACAAAGTAAGATAATGCTTACAATCATTCAACAAAATATCCGCAGAGAAAAAATATCCTCAGGATAGCTTTGCAACAGCTAAAGTAGGCCTATGTGTATCTTTTCAATGCGTAATTGCAAGTAACAATTAAAGGAACACTCTAAGAAAAAAGGATCAACCCATATATGTCCCTAGAGAAAGGAGCTCTAGGCTCAACTTACCATCTCTGAATATATCAACTGTTTAGGAAGTTTTCAGATACTTGATTGTACTTGCTTAGCCATTAAGCTTGAAAAATCACCTAACAAATAACTAAAAAAAAAAAAAAAAGGCTTATTGCTCCGGCTTTCTGCTTGCTCATCAGTTTCCCAATGCTTTCATTTCAATATATCCCCCTCTTTCTTCACTGACCTCTCTGAGCTGTTGCAGTTCGAGTTTAAGAGCTTCGTGCTCTTCCTCCAGCTGGCTGTGTTTGGTCTTCAGCGCAGCACTCTCCTCCAGCACAGCCAGGCCGTACCGTGCAGCCTGTAGTTTCTCCTCATTGGTCTCCTGCAGCTCTGCCGTCAGCCTCTCAACCTCTGCCTGAAGCCCTCCTCCTCCTCCTTCAGACCCCTCCACCTCTCCATTACTCTCCTCCAGCATACTTAATCCAACCTAACACTTCGCTGAGAACAGATGCTTCACTCCTGTACCATCATGAAGAGAGAGAGACATACAGTTGAAGTCAGAAGTTTACATACACTTAGGTTGAAGTCATTAAAACTCATTTTTTAACCACTCCACAGATTTCATATTAGCAAACTATAGTTCTGGAAAGTCATTTAAGATATCTACTTTGTGCATGACATGAGTAATTTTTCCAACAATTGTTTACAGACAGATTGTTTCACTTTTAATTAACTATCACAATTCCAGTGGGTCAGAAGTTTACATACACTAAGTTAACTGTACCTTTAAGCAGCTTGGAAAATTCCAGAAAATGATTTCAAGCCTTTAGGCAATTAGCCAATTAGCTTCTGATAGTTTAATTGGCGTCAATTGGAGGTGTACCTGTGGATGTATTTTAAGGTCTACCTTCAAACTCAGTGCATCTTTGCTTGACATCATGGGAAAATCAAAATAAATCAGCCAAGACATCCACAAGGCTTGTTCATCCTTGAGCAATTTCCAAATGCCTGAAGGCACCACATTCATCTGTACAAACAATAGTACGCAAGAATAAACACCATGGGACCACGCATCCATCATACCGCTCAGGAAGGAGACGCATTCTGTCTCCTAGAGCTGAACGTAGTTTGGTGCGAAAAGTGCAAATCAATCCCAGAACAACAGCAAAGGACCTTGTGAAGATGCTGGAGGAAACAGGTAGACAAGTATCTATATCTACAGTAAAACGAGTCCTATATTGACATAACCTGAAAAGCTGCTCATTAAGGATGAGGCCACTGCTCCAAAACCGCCATAAAAAAGCCATGGGGTGAAGCATGGGGGTGGCAGCATCATGCTGTGGGGGTGCTTTGCTGCAGGAGGGACTGATGCACTTCACAAAATAGATGGCATCATGCAGAAGGAAAATTATGTGGATATATTGAAGCAACATCTCAAGACATCAGTCAAGAAGTTAAAGCTTGGTCGCAAATAGGTCTTCCAAATAATGACGCCAAGTGTACCTCCAAAGTTGTGGCAAAATGGCTTAAGTACAACAAAGTCAAGGTATCGTCATGGCCATCACAAAGCCCTGACCTCAATCCGATAGAAAATTTGTGGGCAGAACTGAAAAAGCATGTGCAGCAAGGAGGCCTACAAACCTGACTCGGTTACACCAGTTCTGTCTGGAGGAATGGGCCAAAATTCCAGCAACTTATTGTGAGAAGCTTGTGGAAGGCTACCCAAAACGTTTGACCCAAGTTAAGCAATTTAAAGGCAATGCAACCAAATAATAACAAAGTGTATGTACATTTCTGACCCACTGGGAGTGTGATGAAAGAAGCTGAAATAAATAATTCTCTCTACTATTATTCTGACATTTCACATTCTTAAAATAGTGATCCTAACTGACCTAAGACAGGGAATGTTTTCTACAATTAAATGTCAGGAATTGTGAAAAACTGAGTTTAAATGTATTTGTCTAAGGTGTAGGTAAACTTCTGACTTCAACTGTAAGTTTAGGTATTAGCACCTACGCTTTGCACTATGTGGATTGTATCAGCATACAAAAACCACTATTAGTATTAAAGGTGCACTCAGCGATTCCTGAGAAACACTGTTGATATTCAAACTCAACAGCCAAAACAAACACACCCCTCCCTTCAGCGCTCCTTTGGAAGCTCCGCCCCCCAAATTCATGCACGCTGAAAAGCCATACTGATGTTGACGCAGCTCCTAGCCCTCGACTTATCAGAATCCTTTTTTAGTTTATATTCGTCTGACCTTTTTCTCTTGGTCTGTTTCTCAGCCATTTGTCCTCCTTGGAGTTTAGAAAGTTCGCATCAGCCAGATTTTCCATCACTCTGCCCCCACCCCCCCTCCTGTGCACATGCAAAAACCACCCCCTGTTGCTGATTGGCTGGAGAAGTGTTGTGTGGATCGGTCTGATCCACTTTGTTTTTGTCCTATTTACAGAACCAGGGCTGTGTACAAATACTAGATTTTTTTTCAGCTCACACACAGAATGGATAGCTAGCAGACTGTGAGGAGATATTTACAGAATTTGACAAAAAGTGTATTGGATTAGAATTACTGAGTGCACCTTTAATGTGATGATCCAATAAGCCTCTTCAAAACCAACAGCACAGCTCACCACACATGTGACCACATACACTTCATAAAATTTGGCTGGTCAGGCAATGCTTAAGCTCATCAATATTAATACATAGCTGTAGTGTTGTCAAAAGTACCGGTACTTCAGTACTAAAATAAAAAAGATGTAACGGTACCAGTGTTTCTGCATTACCGAGCACCGACTCTGTCCGGTACCAGCACGCAGTATGACTGACATACGACAGCTTTAAAATGCTCACAGGCTTAATTTGAACGCGTTCTCTATTACTCTTTTACACTGAAATGTAATGGACAATTAACCCAAGTGACATGTCCTAATGTGATTTATTAAACTGCTGAAGGCTGCAGTCTTACTGTGGAAGAGCTGCGTACTTTAAATAAATCCGACCGCTCATCCACTAGAAACTCCAGACATTGAAAATCATTCACGCTGTATCAGATGACAGAGCAGAGCACTTATCCATTGTGAACCACACAGCACATGTAAAATATATATTTATATAATTAAAATCACAGCATTTGCGCTTTGATCTCAGCTCAGCTTTATTTATATTGCATTTAAAACAACAGAGTTGACCAAAGTGCTTCAAAGTAGTAACATTTTAAACATAACGTTTCAAAATTTCCACATACACAAACACCAGTAATCTAAAATACAAACACTTCAAAACTGTGTCCTACATTTCATTTGTCAGACTCAAAGACCAGTGTAAAGAGACGAGAATACAGATGTGACTTAAGTCTTCAATGATCACACTGGGATGTGACCGAACTGTTTATCCAGAAATGTGAAGCTTCCGGCAAAAAACACACGTCATAATAAAAGCTAAATGTCTGAAATTTAAGAAATTAAATAAAAAATGTTATACAAATATATTAATAATACAACTGTATAGTACAATGTAATATTCTCTGTAGAAATAATAATAATAATAATCAATTGATCACAACAAGACAGCTGTTGAATAAAAGTTTGGCAAAAAAAACTGCAATGACTTGTTGAAAAGTTCTATAATCACTTGTTAAAAGTTTTAAGAATTTATTGATAAGACACCATTTTGATGAAACTTTAAAAACATGTTCTGGAAAATAATAATAATGATTAAACTATAATAATTAAAAATAACTAAACTGATGTGTTCAATCGCACATTATCTTATTAGCATATTTTTGCTGTGGTATCGAAATTGGTATCGAGAACCGTGAAATTTCACTGGTATTGGTACCGACTACTGAAATTTTGGTACCATGACAACACTACATAGTTGTAGTCTAAACATTGCTTTTGCATTATTAGGCATGTTACAAGAAGTCTTTACAAGTTACAAAACATCATTAACTAGCTCATCATTAGTTTGCTGTAGCCACGGTGCTAACACGTCAGAAATGGCTAAACAAAATAATGCAACTTTACCAAAAGGCTACGACACAATATTTCTTGTAATTATAAAATGAGCAGTCATTGACTACAAACTAACAGCTGTCCATTTGCCTCAGCAGTTGTTAAACCAGTGGTTCTCGATTTCCCCCCCCCCCCCACCCAAAAATCTAAAAAACTTTTGCTTTTACTAAGAAAAAAAAAAATAATGCTTTTAAAAGATTAAACTACATTTTCTTTCATCTTCATTTGACAAAAAAGGTTTTATTTAAAAATACAATGAAAACTGAATGGAAAGTTACACTTGGCCGCTCAGAAAACCGAATCCAACATGCATCCGCATTTAATTACCAGACAGTTTTATATCTCACTGAAGACAATTTTACTCTCTCTTTTTTTTTTTTATTATCCCCTTTTCTCCCCAATTTGGAATGCCCAATTCCAACTACTTAGTAGGTCTTTGTGGTGGCGCGGTTACTCACCTCAATCTGGGTGGTGGAGGACAAGTCTCAGTTGCCTCCGCTTCTGAGACTGTCAATCCGTGCATCTTATCACGTGGCTTGTTGTGCATGACACTGCGGAGACTCACAGCATGTGGAGGCTCACGCTACTCTCCACGATCCACACACAACTCACCCCACTGAGAGCGAGAACCACTAATTGCGACCACAAGGAGGTTACCCCATGTGACTCTACCCTCCCTAGCAACCAGGCCAATTTGTTTGCTTAGGAGACCTGGCTGGAGTCACTAGAATAGTTTTTTTATTATTATTATTATTATTATTATTTATTTTTATAAAAACTGATAATTGCAAGGATACATTGCTATGAATGGAAATAAGCTTCAGCAGTCTCTATAAAAGTTTTTTTTAATCCTCATCCAGTAATAATAATTGACTGTGATTGTCGCATCCTAGCCAGCGCTGAAAAAGTAACAAGTATCACGTGACAGCGCCGTCTACGCGCTCTGGACATTAATTAACACCTGATTAATGATACTGTTAAACTTAAAAAATAAAAACTGATAAAATAAAAACGGACCTTTCCGTCATCCTTTACTCACCTTCGTCGTTCAAAATCAGTATTACTTTTTCCATCCTTGAAACACAAGATTGAGGGATGAGCGGATCGTTTTTGTGGCTGTCCAAGCTCCGAAAGCACAAATCAAAGCACCTTAAAGTCGTCCATAAAACTCTTGCCTTAGATCCCAATTCTTCTGAAGTCATATAGTGTGTTGTGTGAGGCAAAGACAGAAATGTAAGTCTTAATTCACCTCGTCACTCATTTGAATCTGGCGCGCACGCAAGAATGACCGCATGAGCGAACCTGACATCAACACTTTGGGCTGTCAAGAGCTGCGCGCGCAGGATGCGCTGTGGTGCCAGGC
Source organism: Myxocyprinus asiaticus (assembly GCF_019703515.2). Lineage (NCBI taxonomy): Eukaryota > Metazoa > Chordata > Actinopteri > Cypriniformes > Catostomidae > Myxocyprinus > Myxocyprinus asiaticus. The sequence goes on from NC_059367.1 coordinate 33,408,562, forward strand.
GAAAGTTTAAACAAGGCAGAGGAAAAGAAATTGTGCACATCGGTTCTTGTGTGTATTTTCACTATTTTTGTTGAATGTGTGAAAGTGAATGAGATTTAAGGACATGTCAGTCTTCCGCGACCCCGCCCCACACTTTGAGAACCACTGTGTTAAACCAAAACACAACCGCCTCTTGATTTGCTACAAGGTTAGCTGAGGCTTAATTGTCAGTCGATGCTAACTAATGACAGAAAGGCAGCTTTTAATCGTATCTTACCTTTATATTTGATTGCCAGGATCGTGCAGTAAATAGAAGTAATGTGGATTTGGGCTCGAAGGAGATCAGCCCTTTCCTTTCGCGCGCTCCTGTCCTGAAATCACCCGTTTGAATGAATGCACGAGCACGCACGACTCTGGATAGCCAATGACGCGCCTCCACTTCCGTCGCTCATTGTAACAGCGGAAGTGATTCTGCGGCATTAAAGATATTAACAGATATTTAAAGACATATGTAAACCAAATTTTGCACATTTTATAAATTACTTTAAATTATATGTAAATCTCTTGGAACAAACAAAAAACAAAAAAGCACTGAAAACATGTAATGCTCTGAAAGCATTGAAATTTATGTAATTTTCTTCCTTTATTTATTTTTTCTCTCTCTCTGGCAGCTACTGTTAATTTGATTATGTGGATATGTAATACCTCTTGTTCTTGTGGCACTGAATCAATAAAGCATTATAAAATAAATAAATAAAAAAAAAGATATTTAAAGACGTGTTTGTGCACAGGATTCCGTATCATATATATTTAGTTTTACTTTAAATAACTCAATCCCTATTACAAACACAGTATACAATGTAGTCACTTTAGGTTATTTGGCAACATGAGACAAAGATGTGCGCAGTTAATTTAATTTAATGTGAAATTTTACAAGTTTTGTCTTTAAAATATTACCATATGCCCAACTACCACTTCTGGGTAATCACAAAAAATACCCCCTTTGCCAATGAACATGCCATTTCACATGACCTTATTGCAAAAATGACATGCTTGATGTTCCCATATTACAGTGTGGTAACAGAACCACACACAACGTTAAACAAATTCAATAGTATGAGGAAAACCTTTATGCCATTTATGGGCTAACAAATGCCATTCATGGGACGTCCAATTACCAGAACAAAATATGATGTGTTAAAAACTATGTGGGAAGTTATGTGAGGTAAAAATATTATGGTAATATAAACTGATAATATCAGTTGAATTTTACTTCAGTGTTTTGACTCAGTATTTACAAAAATGCCAAAATTCCTTCCCATTTTTAGGCTACTTTAACACAAAATAAGGCATACAATGGTCTGAAAAGTAAACTTTCTTGTTTTTAAAAAAAAAAAAAAAATAATAATAAAAAAAGAGAGAGAGAGAGAGAGAGAGAGAGAGAGAGAGAGAGAGAGAGAGAGAGAGAGAGAGAGAGAGAGAGAGAGAATATGTCCAGCATTAACAAAATCTGGGGGCAAATTGTTTTAATTCGTTAGGAAGCCTGCTCTCTGTGTGTCAATTTTACCGAACACAAATATGACACCAAGTGGTTGAGTAGGGTAAGTGCAACCAGATATTCACTGCATGGCCAACAGGAGCAGCTGTCAGAATGGCATCAACAAGTGCCAACTAGGGTGGCACCATCATATTAGCTGACAAGTAAGTTACCTTTCAGAATGGTGCCTGCATATCATGCATCTATATCTGGATGGCAGTTGCCTATAAGTTCACTTAGTTTATTTTTATTAGCTCCAGTAGAAAAATGTAGATGTCATTTTAGTAGTAGGTAACAGCTTTATGGCAGCTTATGGCAAGTTTTTTCTCTGAGGCCAAATAATGTAGCCTGTAAGTATCTGCCAGAGGCATCTAAAGTTACTTATGTTCAAACAGCTATGGGCAATTCTGGTGCATCTGCTGTGCCAGCTGGCAGCTGCTTTAAGTTTTTAGCCAAATTAAGTTTGGCATTTGTCTGATTAGTCATTCAGAGACTTCTGTTTGAGGTGTTCCTCCTCTAACCGTTTCATACTGATTGTCATCATATAGTGAGGTATAGCAGTACAGATATAGTTGTTCTTGCTTTATGTGGAGACTGAACCTGGTAATGCTTCAAAAAGCAACACCAATTAAGGGATGACTAACAAACATTATCTCAGAAGCTGCTTCATTTCACAGGAGTAATTTTAAATATCTTACAAATTAGAGCCTAGGGAAGATAAATAACAAAATAGGGAATGATGTAAAAGATGACATCTACAATGATGAATGAGGCTCCCCAAACCCAAGGGAGGCAGGAAAGGAATAGAAGAGGGAATGTCAGGGAAAGAGACTGGGCATTGCCCGTTACTGTGGGAAACCCAGTTCTAGGCATCCACTTTGCCCTCAGGATTAAAGGTCAAAGGTCATCAAGAGTTGCATGCCAGTAGCTGCGTGAACAAACAAACCAAGGACGTCAGTAGCATGGCAAAGAGGTGGTCGATGATGTAAATGTAAGACCACACATACAAAAACAATGTTGAATGTTAAGGTATAATTCAATCAGTCATTCAATTACAGGATTATTAATTTTTTCCCATGTAAAAACTTGTGGCTTCCAAGTCTTTCACAGTATGCTCAACTTATGATTTTTTAATCAAAAGTTTAATCTTTCCAAGAAAAAATCAAGCTCAAAGCAATGTTATGTTCACTCAAACACAAGTCTTTCTAAAGCTATTTTACAGAAGGTTTACAGTTTTAGATTACTGAAACTGAATTAATGTGCTCTATCAATAACCCAGTTCTTTACCATTATGAAATCTTGAAACAAGCTTATTACTTTTGCTAGTTCAAGATGTCAGGGCTTTACTAAAGTAAAGTGGAACTAAAGTGTACACTTTTGTCTGGGGCATAACTCCTTAAAAGAACAGACTGGCATGCTAGTCCAGGCAGGTTTATGATGGTTAGTGCTGTTGTGGTGCTGGTCCAGGCAGGTTTATGTTGGTTGGTGCAGGCATAGTGCTGCATAAGGCTAGTTTATATTGGTTAGTGCTGGTGTGGTGCTGGCCCGAACTGGTTTTTGTTGGTTAGTTCTGGCATAGTGCTTGTCAAAGCTAGTTTATATGGTTAGTGATGGTGTTGTGCTGGTCAAGGCTAGTTTATATTGGTTAGTTTTGGTGTGGTGCTGGCATTAACTGATTTGTGTTGGATAGTTCTGATGTAGTGCTGGTCCAGGCTAGTTTATGTTGGTTAGTTCTGACATAGTGCTTGTCAAGGCTAGTTTATGTTGGTTAGTGCTGGTTTGGTGCTGGCCTGAACTGGTTTGTGTTGGATAGTTTTGGTGCAGTGCTGGTTCAGGCTAGTATATGTTGGTTAGTGCTGGTGTGGTGCTGGTCCAGGCTAGTTTATAAAGGTTAGTACTGGTGTGGTGCTGGCCCAAACTGATTTGTGTTGGTTAGTTTTGGTGCAGTGCTGGTCCAGGCTAGTTTATGTAGGTTAATGCTGGTATGGTGCTAGTCTGAACTGGTTTGTGTTGGTTAGTTCTGATGTTGTGCTGGTCCAGGCTAGTTTATGTTGGTTAGTGCTGGCATAGTGCTGGTCTAGGCTAGTTTATGTTGGTTAGTGTTGGTGTGTTGCTGGCCCAAACAGGTTTGTGTTGGTTAGTTTTGGTGCAGTGGTGGTCCAGGCTAGTTTAAGTTGAATAGTGCTGGAATAGTGCTGGTGAAGGCTTGTTTATATTGGTTAGTGCTGGTTTGGTGCTGCTCAAGGCTAGTTTATATTGGTTAGCGCTGGTGTGTTGCTGATCAAGGCTAGTTTATACTGGTTAGTGCAGGTGTGGTGCTGGCCTGAACTGGTTTGTGTTGGTTAGTTTTGGTGCAATTCTAGTGCAGGCTAGTTTATGTTGGTAAGTGCTGGTGTGGTGCTGGTCCAGGCTAGTTTATGTTGGTTAATGCTGGTGTAGTGCTGGCCAAACTGGTTTGTGTTGGTTAGTTTTGGTGTTGTGCTGGTCCATGCTATTTTATGTTGGTCAGTTCTGGCATAGTGCTCGTCAAGGCTAGTTTGTGTTGGTAAGTTCTGTTGTGGTGCTGGTCTATGCTGGTTTATGCTGGTTAGAGCTAGTCTGGTGATGGTCCATGCTGGTTTATGTTGGTTAGAGCTGGCCGATTCTGTTTGTGTTGGTCCAGTTGGTCCAGTTGGTGGACCAACATAGCAGATGTTTTTTCACCAGCAAAACCCTGCTGGCTTAACTGATCTGTTAAAGTGGTCTTGCTTGTTGAGCTACTGGAGCAGCAGGATCCAGCAGTTGTACCTGACCCAGCACTAATTGTGCATCAACCCACCACAAGGCAAAGAAGCTTGCTTGAAGAGCTCAAGGCCATAGTGTTTTATTGCCTTATTCTTAGCAATACATTATTATTATAATTATAATGATTGCACTGTATATTAAAGGCTCTTGGCATGTGTGTTTTTTATTTGGTGACATTAGAGACAGGTGCTAAGCTGCAATCAGAAGTTTAAACATGAGACCATGTACCAAAACAAATGGTCATGCTCGTATATACTTTTATCAGAGAGAGTGGACTTATCTGAACTCATTATCATGGCCTGTCATTGAGACTGCTTGTGAGTTCTAGAAAGACTCTTAAAATACTTTACATTAAATAAATGTTTCAATACAAAACTCAATACAGATAAACTCATTCCTTTCTCAGATCTTTTGTAAACTTTATTCTGCCAAATCACTAACAATGACCTATTTCTTAATTTTCTGGTCATCCCCTTTAATGAATGTTGTGCTGGATTAATAGTGAAATTGATGAAATTAGGCTTTCTTAGAGCCAAACATTAGTCAACCAAACTGAAACACTCAGCACAGCTAGTAAGCTCTAAAATGTGTTGTTTTAAATTGATCATATTAAATATTTAATGTGTTTTATTCTTTAACGATTCATGTAGTTCATCATGCTCATTAATTTTCCACGCTCTCGCATCCTTCAGGCCCATAGAGGGATGCTTTATTAAATGAAATGGTCTTAAATCACTGTGTGTTATGTGTTCCCCTGGGCCAAAAGGTCACACTGTTCAGAGAGCACTTTACCAGGATGGGGGGATGAAGATAGAGAGTCCTGAGGATTTGTGTCAGGGTCAAAGCAGAGCGTAGGAGAAATAGTATAAAAACACAAGAAGGAGAAAAGTCACTCAAATAAAGGACAGTAAAGAGGAGCGAGGTTTGTGAAGGAGCAAGGGACATAAGACGTCAATCACATTGGGTTGTTAAAGTATTTAGAAACCTCTTTTAAAATGAAAGATCACTGTTTGATTCTTCTAGTCCTGTCATTCTCAGCGATCAGCGTACAGGCCTTATGGAGGTAAGTGAACACTTTCTTGTTCTGTAGAAAAATGCTTCCTGTCTGTTTGCAGTTGGATCACAATATTGGGCATGAACATAAATCTACAGAATATATTTCTACATTGAGTTTTAATGTTCTTGCTGATGATTATAGGTTCTTTACCTTTGCATTGGACATTCAGTCATTATAAACATGGCATATGTTCTGCTGTATCAAACATCTTGAGTAAAGTATAAAAAGAAAGTCGTTACTGTAGTCTTTAATCTTTATGGACTCCAATATAATTATCTGGCCTCTAGTTCTATGGAATCTCTTGTTTCTTTTTGATGTGCAATACATAGAAAATTAACTCCTATAACCTCTCCGTAAACCAGCATGTTTGTTTACTCCATCATGCAGTGTCATTTTATTACAATAAGACAAAAGTAATAAACCAACTTGTCAGAGTTTGGTTTGTGTGTATGATCTAGCACAATTTTGCAAGAGAAGGATTTCTTTCTTTGTCTTTCTTTACTTAACTAACAGATAGACCAAAACCCCACTTCTGTTGTCTTGTCTTTACTTTGTATTTTCACTTTTATTAAAATGTTGTATATGCATGAGGTACAATGCACCGCTAGACTTCCTGATGTTGCTGTTTGTTTAGCTTATATACTGAAAATCTAAAATTAACCACTTTTCTTTCCACTATCAGGTTAAAACTGAAGAAAATGCCCTCCATACGAGAAACCCTCAAGGAAATAGGTGTCACTCCAGCTCAAGTGCTGTCTGAGATTATGCCAAAATTTAATGAACCCTCACCCACCAATGGCACAGCACCGACAGCTCTAATTAACTACTTGGATGTATGACCCAACACTCAGTTGACACCTTTGCAATTATATTTAGTAATACTAAACAGGATTAATCATTTTCCTGTGAAAAGAAAAGATGCACAATTTGAGTTCCTCTAAACCCTTTATCATTTTGCTATCTGTTATCCATCTCTTGTTTATTTTTCAGACTCAATACTTTGGTGAGATCAGTATTGGTTCACCAGCTCAGATGTTCAACGTAGTGTTTGACACTGGTTCTGCGAACCTTTGGGTTCCCTCACATAGCTGTTCTCCTCTATACACAGCCTGTTGTGAGTGATTTAGCACTAACAGTCATACCATAAAATTCATATCACAATGTTCGACTAAAATCATTGAACTCTATTCACCTTTTTAATTTTCAATGAAATGGAAAACCTGCATTTTCTTTCTCTTACCTCTCCATTACTCTTTTAGTCACACACAACAGGTATGATGCTTCCAAATCCCTAACTCACATTTTCAATGGCACGGGATTCTCCATCCAGTACGCTTCTGGAAACGTCCGGGGATTTCTGAGCGAGGATGTGGTTGTTGTGAGTAAATTAGGCGGGGAGTTATGAATGAATTGTTTTCATGATAAAATTTGTATTGGAATTTTTGGTAACTCTTCACAATAAGGTTCCACTCATTAACATTAGGTATCATGAACTAACAATGAACAATATATTTTTACATCATTTATTAATCTTTGTTAATGTTAAATAAAAATACAATTGTTCATTGTTAGTCCATGTTAGTTCATAGTGCATTAACTAATGTTCGCATATACAACTTTTGATTTTAAACATGTTGAAATTAACATTAACCAAGATTAATAAATGCTGTAAAAGTATTGTTCATTGTTAGTTCATGTTAACTAATGTTGTTAACTAATGAAAACTTATTGCAAAGTGTCAACTAATTTTTTTTCTGGAAATGTTAAAAAGTTATGAAAAATATATTTTTTATTGTCTGATGTTCATAAGATAAGGCAAAAATAATAATTAAAAAAAATAAAAAAAAATCATTGTGTTGCAAAATATATGTACATATTTTTAGCCATCTAAGACTAGGTTACCATGGAAAGTCTAATAAATCTACCTGCAAAAGATCAATAGATAACTCAGTCCAGATTCTTTTGCACAAAATTTTACATGCCATGGATCAGTATCCCAAAATACTGATCCATTTTGTAATATATCTATCTCAATATGATACCAAAATCATTAGCATATGATGAAAACCCCCTGCAGAAAAATAATGATATTCAATAGTGGAGTGAACTCTTTGACAGGGCCGTAGTAAGGTATTCTGGGCCCCCTGACTGTATAATGCTCCCTGACTGTGTATTGTATATTGGGCCCCTAGAATCATTACCACCTTTCATGCCACTAGCTACGGCCCTGCTCTTTGATCCCTGACCTGTGTTTTCTTTAGGTCGGTGGTATTCCCGTTGTGCAGGTTTTCGCAGAGGCGACGGCTCTTCCTGCGATTCCATTCATCTTTGCCAAGTTTGACGGAGTGTTAGGGATGGGTTATCCAAGTGCAGCCATTGATGGAATTACACCTGTTTTTGATCGCATCATGTCACAACATATCCTAAATGAGGATGTTTTCTCTGTGTACTACAGTAGGTGAGCATTTCTTTACACATAGCAAATAAATACTCAAAAAAGCATTTTTTTTTTTTTTACATGCTGAAACTTAAAGGCGCTGTAAGCGATTTTAGCGTTCTGAAGCTTTCATGTGACTGAGCTGTTGAATTAGCCACGCACCCTTATTCCAAAACTCCGCCCTCCAAAGATAATTTTGAGACCAAAACTGAGCAAAAGAGCAGCATTGTTTGTTCCTGTGGCTTTCTAGTTCAACAGTAGCACAATAGCACCTTTAACTGACAAACATTATGAATCATAGCCTCAATTAACTGCTTTAAATACACTATGAAAATGAGTAGAATGATTGACAGGTGAAAAACTTCAATGTCAGTGGTCCCGGACACATTTTTGTTTGCTGTTTACAAAGTGTGCAGCTGTCACAGAGACCAGTGAGATATCTCAGGACACTTGTTTCATTAATAACTTTAAGGGAGTAGAAACATACGATTGACTGACTTATAGCTGATTTTGCTTATTTAGTCAGACTGGGAGAAAGCATTTTAAAGGGATAGTTCACCCAAAAATGAAAATTCTCTCATCATTTTCTCATCCATCCTCATGTCATCCCAGATATGTATGACTTACTTTCTTCTGCAGAACACAAACAAAGATTTATAGAAGAATATCTCAGCTCTGTAGTCAGCATAAAAGTAATCCATCAGACCAGTTAATTAATGTCTTCTGAAGCAGTTATTTGGTTTTGGGTGAGAACAGATCAAAATGTAACTCCTTTTTCACTATACATCTTGACAGCAGTCTCATTTGCGTAATCGAGTGTAATCGAGCTTGAAATCATGATTGTGCCTAGAGATTGCAATGGCAATATGTACAGTGAAAAAGTTATATTTTGGTCTGTTCTCACCCAAAATCAACTGGATTGCTTCAGAAGACATTGATTAAACCACTGGAGTCGTATGGATTACTTTTATGCTGCCTTTATCTCCTTTTTGGACCTTCACATTTCTGGCTACAATTCACTTGTATTTTATGGACCTACAGAGCAGAAATATTTTTCTAAAAATCTTCATTTGTGTTCAGCAGAAGAAAGAAAGTCATACACATCTTATATGGCATGAGGGTGAGTGAATGATGAAAGAATTTTCATTGTCTATCCCAAATTACACAGTTATTATTAAACAAATTTGAAATTAAGATTTTGATATGCAGAAAGTATAATTTCAGCATGTTAAATTACATGAATATTGGGTTACATCCTTGTCTACAAGGGACCCAACACACATACCTGGGGGAGAGCTTGTACTGGGGGGCACAGACCCGAAGTACCACACTGGCTCTTTCCACTATGTCAGTACCAAAGAGGAAGGCAAATGGGAGGTCACCATGAAAGGGTAAGACTTTATCATCATCATCATCGGTTATTCTGCATTCTACATCTGCTTTACATCACAGTTTTCATAAATACTCCTTGTTGTTGTAGAAATCCTATATCAGTTTATACATGCTTTCCGGTAGCCATCCGTTTTTAATTTTGAACAGAACCTCAAACCACTTCCAGAGATTTGGAAGAAGTAACTAATCCATGCTTTCCGTCCTTTAACTCTTTAAAGTTGACATGAAATCAAAATCAACTCTATATTTTCTTAATAAAAATTCCTAGTTTTACTGTGCATGATTCATCAGCTCATATTATTCCAAAGAAAATGTTTTGTCTTCGTAAGCTTTAATGTGAGCCAATAGCCAAATAGCAATTTAGGCATAGTTTTAGGCTACTGTAGTAGCTATTGCAGCTTTTCTAAAGTTATGCCGTTAATGTAATAAAGATTACACCAGTAATAGCAAATAACAATATTTTTGAAAAAGAAGCATTACTATTGTGATACATCGAGATGCCTCCACTTCCTGTCAAAAATCCTCCTCAAAAGTGGATTCAGACTGTGTATAGAACACCCATTTTTCACAAGCCAAACAACTCCTGATTGATAAAATCAAGTCCCATCCTATATTTCTCTCATTGGATATTCAGTTTCACTGTAATATGTTATATTAAAGAAGTAAAATGGTTGCAAATGCCATTTCATTGACTTTAAACCCTCTGAGGTTATCTAAAGTGATATTGTGAAGCATAATACTGTTTGAATGACCAAAACACGACTTTTTTTTCTCTGCAGAGTTTCGGTGGGGGCAGACATGCTGTTTTGCATGGACGGCTGTACGGCTGTGATTGATACTGGCTCCTCCTACATCACAGGACCTGCCTCCTCTGTTTCTATTCTGATGAAAACAATTGGGGCAGTTGAGCTGGCTGAGGGAGGGGTAAATTCTGTCTTTATTTAACAGGATTTATGTAATCTGTCAATAGTATGTACAGTGGGCTGAGAGATCAAGCCTCAGCATGAGGGAATTCTTTTTTCGTAACCAAAAAATATAAATCTACGAATTACCAATTAAGTTTACCAATCCATGAAGAAGCCAGAATTTAAGCCTTCATAACAATATTATGACATTGACTGTAAATCACTTCAGTAGTGGCAAGGCTTCAAACTAGTTATATAAAACCATAAATTTGGTATGTATAATGTGTTCCAGTTTTGCAAAAAAACAAAAAACAAAAGCCAGCACATAGCGGGTGTCTGGAATTTTGCCAGGTAGCACATGTTTCTGGAAGAGCATCCTTTAATAGTCCTGAAACAGCATTCCTATGAACCAATTCGATTTTAAGGTAAGGCTTATGGCTAGGGAACAGCTGCTTTGTTCTATCATGTTAAGCTATAATTCATAAATAATATGTGAGGAGCAAATTACAGGATTGAAAGCTGATGTTTATTTTGTTATCGCCAGTGTATTTGATGATATTTTATGTGTAAAAACCTGTGAAGTTTAGTGTCAGTTCAGTTTAGCACAACAATGCAGTACATGCAGAGAGTGTTGGGGTTTTAAAGTCCATACTAACCTTCTCTTTCTCTCTTTGTTTTCAGTACACTGTGAACTGTGATCTGGTGAAGTCTTTGCCCATTGTGGCCTTTCATCTTGGTGGTCAGGAATATCCTCTCACAGAAGAGGACTATATTCTCAAGGTAAGGACCAGTGTGTCTTTTTTTAGATGTGATGGATTGTGTGTTAACAGTGGTTTAACTGGTTTTGCTTCAGGACCCAAATTTTACTTTGGACATCAAGTAAAATTCCAACACAGTACCAAACCTGAAACCTGTAACTGATGTTGTGTGGGTCTTTTTTCTTTTACTTTGAGTAGTTTTGTTCATGACTTCTGAGAATGAGAGCATGTCATGCAACCTGTACATGTTGGCATCTGTCTGATTTGGGTAGCTTCTGCCAAGTGACTAATACATTTGTGCCAAAATAATTGAGAGTTTGACTGGAGGCACAGCCTTTGGCCTGAACAACAAAAGATATGAGAAGCATTTACTTTGCCTTGTTAAAAGTTGATAAGTCTATTTGTTTTGCTATCCTACATGCAGAATTATATGGAAGGTTGCATTTTATTATTTGCATTTAACATTGTCTGTGACCCTAACAAAACCAACCAGTTTTACCATATTTATAAACACAGCATTAACCAAGTGATCTGAATGTGTGATCAAGGGTAGAACCTGCACAGTATTATCACCTTTTTTAATTGATAATACTGTGGCAGACAACAGTTTTATACTCATTATTTAGATAAGCGCTGAAGTCTGGGATGCATTACTAAATTGTTCACATATTTCTAGGTTACTTTTCATGTAAAATCCAAAGGAAAAGTGAATCATAATGTATTTATGTTCTTTTTTATATGGCTTCAAAGAGTAGCATCTGTTATAGGATATACAGCTATAAGAAATTGCATTAACTAAACAAAAACCTCCATTTCTCTTTTCTTTCTTTTCTTTTTCTTCTGTTCTTCTGCCCACAGCAGTCAGAGTTTGGGGAGGACATCTGTACTGTGACCTTCAAAGCGTTGGATGTGCCTCCCCCTACTGGTCCCGTGTGGATACTGGGGGCAAACTTCATTGCTCGATATTATACCGAGTTTGATCGAAGAAACAATCGTATTGGCTTCGCTCGAGCAGTCTGACAACCACTGGGATCACTTTGACTTTAGCCTAACATCATATTGCACATATCACATATAAACTACAAGTAGATGGCCACTTGATCTGTCACATAAGTTTTAATTGCTGTCCTCTTAAGAGCTTATTTTTAGTTCCATTTATTTTTCTGTGATCCAAGTTTGGATTAGTATAGTGGGGCTGGTTAAAGAACAGCAAATTATTTATCATCTGTCAGGAGTGATTTTTTTACAACAGAGGGATATGTGGGTTTATTATATTTTTTGCTAACTAGCTCAGAGAGGGAAAATAGTGTTGAATTCCCTTGCAAAATTAAACACACTTTGTGTGTTTCTGTGTTAGGTTTTGCAACTCATTTATATTATTTGCATTATTCTGTCCTGTCTCTGATTTTAAGTAAACTGATTTATGTACTGTGACTTTGGCCTCAAAAAAAATAAATTAAAATAAAATAAAATAAAAAATAATATAATAAAAAAAAAAATAATGATTACTACATGGAAAATAAACACATTTGCCCAAGAAATCCACTTGCATTTTGCACCACTTTATTCACCATAGTAATCTACTAATAGTTAACACTTTACCGTAAGGTTCTATTCATTAACATTAGTAAAAAGAACAGTTCACCCAGAAATAAAAATTCTCTCATTATTTACTCACCCTCACACCATCCCAGATGTGTATGACTTTTCTTTCTTCTGCTGAACACAAACAAAGATGTTTAGAAGAATATCTCAGCTTTGTAAGTCCATTCAATGCAAATTAATGGTAGCGAGAAATCTGAAGGTCCAAAAATGCATATAAAGTCAGCTTAAATGCAATCCATTTGACTTCAGTGGTTAAATCAATGTCTTCAGAAGCGATATGATAGGTATGGGTGAAAACAGATAAATATTTAAGTCCTTTTTTTCCCTATAAATTCTCCTTCCTGCTCAGTAGGTGGTGATATGGATGAAGAATGTGAATTACCAAAAACAAAAGAAGAAGAATGAGGAAGTGAAAGTGGAGATTTAGAATAAAAAGGATGGTTACACTTTAGTTTGCAGTGTCCTTGTTACAGTGTAATTACACAAGTAATTACTGATTATTACTAATTAACAACATGTACTTACTATAGGTTTAGGGTAAGGGTTTGGTTTAGGATTAGTTGCTTGTAATTATGCATAACTGACTGTAATTACTATAGTCAATACATGTCATATGTGTAACAAGGACACTGTAAAATAAAGTGTTACCAAAAGGACTTAAATATTGATCTGTTTCTCATCCACACTTATCATATCACTTCTGAAGACATGGATTAAACCACTGGAGTTGTATGGATTACTTTTAGCTGCCTTTATGTGCTTTTTGGAGCTTCAAAGTTCTGGCCACCATTCACTTGCATTGACTGGACCTACAGAGCTGAGATATTCTTCTAAAAATCTTTGTTTGTGTTCAGCAGAAGAAAGTCACACACATCTGGGATGGCATGAGGGTGAGTAAATGATGAGAGAATTTTTCATTCATTTTTGGGTGAACTATCCCTTTAAGGCTTTAGATACCATGACAATAATAATAATAAAACATTTGTTTTCAACATTTATTATCTTGGTTAATGTTGATTTATAAATACACTGTTGTTCATTGTTACAGTAGTTCATTAACTAATGTTAACTTATACAACTTTTAATGTCAAAAAATGTATTAGTATATGTAGAAATGAACACTAACAAAGATTAATAAATGCTTTAAAAGCATTTATCATTTTTAGTTTATTTGAACTATTGTGTTGACTAATGTTAACAGATACAATCTTATTGTAAAGTGTTCCCAGTAATACTTAGTTTAGTTGTTTATTATGAATAGCTATAAACTGGTTTCACATGTAACTATTTTTAGCAGTGCCCTACAATTGCGTGAAAACCCAGTAAACCAAATACAACTGGGCCTGTTTCATTTCCAAATGCTTCTTTCCCCCCTCAGAACATCACAATCTAGACAGCACATGAAGCAAATCAGAGGTCAGTCTGGATAGACATCAAATGATACCACTTATAATGTTTGTCCCATTTGACCACATTTGTCTCAGAGATCAGTGCCATAATGTACTAGAAAAAAAAAACTGTTATAAACAGCTGTAGAGAATCTTCATTTAGCTGGTACATCCATCACAATAAACATGCTAATCAAAGAAACTCACTGGTTCTTATTTTTGATGTTTTCATCTCTCTGTTGCAGTCTGTGTGTGTTTGCTAGTCTTGCAGCGATTCTATTGAGAAAGGTTGTGAAATGGAATGCAAGATGCACTCCCCTGCTGCTACAGTCACGCTGAAGTTGCCTTCCACAGCAGGAGTTGCTGATTTTATCATGCTATTTTGTCTCTCTCTCTCCCTCCATTCCTGCCACATTTTCTTTTGTCAGTTTGTAGTGTTTATAATTTGTACTGTTAATTTTGAAAAAGGTTATTTCAGCTATAGGTAATGTATAAACACAATGGTAATTTAATTTAACATGCCCTACTGCTTTTTACTAGAGCATGTTGAAGTACAATGCACCTCGTCGAATCTGGTCAGGCTGTAAAGTTTGTGAAGTTTAACTTTACAGCCTGACAATGCCATGGTCATAACCACTATAATGTCAGTGTAGCCCTTTTAATTTTTGAAAAGTGTGTAAATTAGGTGAAAACCTGGAAAAAGTATGCAATTTTTGCACTAATAGCATCACCAAACGAAATTAAATAATTGTTTTCATACAGATTTCCTGAACAGTCATCTTGTCTTCCATTGGTTCCATTGTTCTAGAAGTTCAAATAAAAAGAGCAAAGTTTTGATAGCACCACAGATACACAGTGTTTGCAGATTTCCAGCCCGACATAGCAGGTCATATTTTTTTGCAAATCCATATGGTACCACTAGAGGTGCAGAAATTACACACTTAACCTTTCAAATCTTTAGTAGATGGATGTGACATGGATATTTTTACTCATACACAAATAGGTGCATATGCCACCATTTGATTGACATGGGATTGCCATCTCACTTTAAAATAGGATACATGTTAAAATCTAAATTGGGACAGATACAAAGTATGAATGTAATTTCAGTGTATGGCCTGTGTTATTTGCAATAAGAAGCAATGAAAAGAACCAATGGCATAGTTTAGGTTTGAACAAATGCAGGTCACGGTTGGGGGAGGGGGCAAAACATAAATAAATAAAATAAAAAAAATTACACAGTGCTTAATAACAGTTTAGATTAATGCACAGATAAAAAGATAATTATTTTAATTGAATTATATTCATTGCATAGTCTTAAATATTTATATACTGTGTATCATATTAAACAATCAGAAAAAGCATCTGAAAAACATGAACCCTTTCAGAAAATAAACATTCTTACCTGCTCATCTGAAATGCTTGTCTGCTGATCATTTCTATGGATGCCTCTAACATCTTCACTGACTCGTGTGATAGATTTCAAGTTTTCTAAATTCATGCAGAAGTTTTGTGTTGGTAAGAGACCTACAGACCAAAATTGCACATGTTGTCAGCCACTGACTGTCTTGTGACACATAAAGTTTTATTCATGCAGTAAGCTTGACACTCTGAAAACCCAGTTAGGTAAACCTGCAGGCAGGAGACCTCCAAATGGGGGCGGAATTTCCAAAAGAGGGCATAGTTACTCCAAAAGGGGGTTTCGCCAACTCCAAAAAGGTTAAGGTTAGGGAAAGGGTTAGGTTAGGGCTCCCTATATCTTTAGGGGAGTGTCGCTGTACTTTTCTGCATGTCGCTGCCCCCCATATCGCTGCTTTGTGGCCCGTTCTGCACAACGTAGTGGCCCATTTCAGCTTTTTTGGCCCCGTTTCGTGGCCGGCACACTGGGAAAAGTCCTGGTTCTCATGATGGCCAGTCCGCCCCTGCCTTTAAGCAATCCCATATGTGTATGTCTTTCCTTTTTCATATTTAGGCAGCATAAAAGTCGATCAATTAATGTCTTCTGAAGCAAATCGATAAGTTTGTGTAAAACAAATAAAAATAAAAATAATTAAAACTTTATTAACTTTTAAAAAACGCTCCTGCTAGCAGTCAACACATCACAGAGCTGTCGCGTGACATAAGCGTGATGGTGCATTCATGCGAGAAATCAGAAGCACGCACTTTGTTTATAACAGAGAAACGTCACGTCACACAAGAGTTTGGTCATTTCAAACAGCAATACAGCGCTGGCCGGAAGTAACAATATAAAGTTACAAATGTTTTAATTATCGATTAAGTATGACTTCTGGTTGGAGCTGCGCCATGTAAAATCGGAGAGTTGTTGAGCTTCTCACGAGAAATACCAAAATCTCAATATATAGTGTATTAAATAGTGTTCTAAAAGCTGTCTCCATGGACTACTAAGTGCTGAACAGTCAGAATTCTGTCTGTTTGAAACAAAGTTTGGAATCGCTTTAGAAGCAAGTTGAACAAGTGTAGCTGCAAAGATGCAGAGGGTACTAATATCTACAGTGCTAATGCTAGCTCTGAATCCCAAGTGACATCAAAGAAAGACACGACCTCACCTAGTGACCAACATGTGGTGTTTCAAGCTATCAGTTCGCTAGCAAAAATTTAAGAAAAGGCTGTTGCCCAATCTACAGAGCTTCGCAGCCAGGTTGACCAGCTCCGGGCCGAATTACGGAACGCTGTGGAACATGTTAACGCTAGAAGGGAAGCAGCAGAGGAGCAGGTGACCGGGCTGGAGTCTGTGATGGGAGGTCACTCAGACTCCATTACTACCCTTGAAAAGGAAATTACAGGCCTGAAAAAAGAGCTGGCTGCATTAAAAGAACAAAGCGAGGATCTGGAGGCACGGTCACGCCACTCTAACATTTGTATCACGGGAGTGAAAGACGGGCGAGAACATGGCAAACGAGTGACGGAATTTGTGGCCAGCCTCCTGAAAGATACCCTGAACCTCGAGAAGACCCTGCTCTTGGACCAAGCCCACTGAAGAAAGCCATAGAAAGGAAGCTTGTGACAACAGCCCACGGTGAGTGGATACATATCCTCCCCGTTTTCACCCAGGCAGTAAGCAAGCAACGAGAGGCCTTTAACGAGGTGTGGGGCCTACTTCGAAATTTTGAGGGAGTCTGCTTCTGATTGAGATACCCTGCAGTGTTGAGGATTACAACAACAGATGGTCAGGAGATGAGCTCAAGGACCCATTTCAGGCTAAAGATTACATTTAGAAAAATCTGGCACGTATGGAGAAATGTCGGTCATGTTTATGTTAGCGGCCGGTGGCTACCGAGCTAATGCTTGCTATTGGGACATCATCTGGAAAGTTCAAGGATGACGGTCAGGCTGCGTTATATCGTTAACGATTTTTTGAGACTAAGCTTTAGTCAACGTATATGATAGCCTTTAGGTACAGGCCAAGTTTATGTCATGACTTTAACGTTAATGGCAGTTTTATGTTTATGTGGCCTGGGTTAAATATTATGATGAGGAGATGCTGCCACTGGTTATGTGATTAAGTTGCTTTTGGACAAACTGTTGTTCAAAGTGAGCTAAGGATTTCATTTTAAAGAGCATGGTCCATAGGAGTTGTGATGGGCAGGCAACCAGCAGCCACCCGGTCAATAAAGGAATGAATGAGGAGGCCTAGTTGTTTTGGTTACGTTCAGTACCGAATTCAAGACTGAATGTGTCACTTAGTTATTTTTATTACTGCAATTGCTCTTTTTTCTTTTTTTTTCCCTCCTTGATCTGCTATTGCCTTCCACATTTGGAGTTCAGAACAGAATGGATTATTTTTATTTTCTCATGTTAAACTACGTTAGTTATTGATTTATTGTATTATATTTCTAACTGATTTTAAGTTGTAGCCTATGTTATTATCGCAAAGTGTCTTGATTAGACTGTTCAGCAACAAGTGCAGTTGACTGAGTACGGCGGGGGAGATGGACTATACCGATACAATGCAGAGGGCATGGAGAGGCACCAATTACGTTGTTCAGCCCTTTTAATGCGACTATCATTGTTGTTATTCTTGCCAATATTATGATAGAACACATTAGAGTTGATAGTTCAATAGGATGGGGGTTGATGTAGTGCTGTAGTCCATTTCCACTATCACCCCACCATGTATAGCGTGCCAGGCTGGGCTATTTTTGTTGTGCCCATTATTAATATATGATGACTTTATGTGTGGCTATATCGAGATATACAGGTTGCCATCCGACCTGGTAGGCTAGGTGGCACGCAACATTTAAACAGTATGTGGGTGTGCACTTCAGTTTTGGGAGGGTGGGCTGGACTGCAGCTACAGAAAAATGCGGTGCCTGGCATTGGCCTGTCTCTTTCGGTCTTTGGGGTAGCTTGAAAGTTCAATAATTACAAGAGCTATATAATTCAAGGTTTTTGTTTTCATTTTAAGTGAGGACTCACATGGTAAGCTATTAAAGAGTAGAGACAATTGGAATAGAAATGCAGTCTCTCAAGTAGGAGACCAGCACCAAGTCGTGTTTGACAATGCTAGTTGTTTGTAATGCTGTTTGTGTTTATGCAAATGTTGTTCTGTGTGCTCTAGATCCCCCCCTTTTTTTTCTTTTTCTTTTTCTCATATTGTCACCCTTTCACCTCTTTTGTACTGCCACCCTTTTGCTGCCAGAAGCAGAGGTACAAGGAGTACAGGATGATCCATTTCCGCTGCCTTTTCAATACAGTGTATGACATATCAAGGGAGTCTGGTGGCGACATCATCTGAAAGGTTCTTGAGATGGCTTCAGGTTGCATAGGCAGAGCAGACATGAAATTGATGAATTGGAATGTGCTGGGGCTAAATCATCCAGTAAAATGAAACAAGGTATTCACACAGTTAAGTAAACTGAAAACTGACATAGTCTATTTACAAGTGACCTATTTGCTAAATAAGGATCATCCCAGACTCCACAGAGGAGGTTTTACACAAGTTTACCATTCTAACTTTAACAGTAAAAGTAGGGGAGTTGCCATTCTTATGCATAGGTATGTACAGTTTGTAGAGGAGGCTATTATAAAAGATAGGAATGGTAAATATATAATAATTCAGGGCAAATTATTTAACATGCCGGTGGTCTTGGTTAACCTGTGCGCCCCTAACTGGGACACAGCGCAATTTTTTAGTGATTTTTTTTTCACTTCTACCTAATCTAGACACACACAATTTAATCTTAGGAGGAGATCTAAATTGTGTTTTATACCCAACTTTGGATCGCTCCAACCTTACGGTTACTTCAATAAATAAATTGGCACAATGCATCAGCTCCTTTCTCCAGACTTATGATGTAAGCGAACCCTAGAGGTTTAAACACCCGTCATCCAAACAGTTTTCCTTCTACTCACTGGTACATCAAACATATTCCAGAATCAATTATTTATTATTGGATAATAAATTACTCCCCCAAATGACACAAATGGAGTATGACAGTATTTCGGACCATAGTCCAGTATTACTGAAACTTCGTTTCCCAGATAATATGCACCCTCCCCCCCCAGCATTTATGGCACTTCAATTCAAGGCTTCTGGCAGATGAGGATTTCGTTAAGTTCATAGACGCTCAAACTGACTTCTTCCTCAAGACAAATTAGTCCCTGGAGATAAGCTACAGCACTCTATGGGAAACTTTGAAAGCATATGTGAGGGGACAAATTATTTCATACCACGCTAATGAAAACAAAAGGAAATCAAAGAGGATTACAGAAATAATGGATAGAGCTAAAACAACTGATCAGTTACATTCAACATCATCCTCTGAAGAGCTATATAGGGAGAGAATTTCCCTACAAACTGAAATCGACTCTTTGACCAGCGAGTGCGCTGAAGATCTTCACCTGAAATCACGCCAGATTCATTCCGAACGATGTGAGCGGGCTGGCGGCCTCTTATGCCACCAACTAAAACAATCCGCAGCAACAGGCCTTATAGCCGCAATTGGTGATAGAGACAGTAATATTATTACAGACCAACAAGGTATCAATGATCAGTTCAAATCCTTTTATAAGGACCTATATACCTCGGAGGTTATTGATAATGAATGGGTGGATGAGTTTTTCATTAATTTAGAGTTGCCAACTTTGGACGAATCAGATAAAACCAAGCTGGAGGGTAACATAACGGTAGCTGAGATCGACAGCGCAATTAAGAAACTAAAGTCAGGAAAAGTGCCGTGTCCAGACGGATACCCAGCCAAGTTCTACAAAAAGTTCTCTGCCAAGCTATCACCTCTGTTATGTAAGGTATTTGAGGAGGTACTGGTCACTAAGTCTCTGCCTTCAACTATGACACAGGCCACAATATCAGTCTTGCTTAAAAAGAATAAAGACCCGCTTAAATGTGAATCATACCGTTAGGTCAGTCTGTTCTATTGTGACTATAATATTCTGGCTAAGGTGCTGGCATCCAGAATAGAGCCAATCATGTGCAAGATAATACATTCAGATCAGACTGGCTTTACTGCTGGCAGACAGCTATCCAGCAACCTTCGTTGCTTATTCAATGTGATTTACTCGCCCAATGATAATACTAACCCAGATATCTTGTTATCTTTGAATGCCCATAAAGCATTTGATAGAATTGAGTATTCCTATCTGCTCATAACACTTAAAAGGTTTGGCTTCGGCCCCATATTTTTTTCCTGGATTAAATTTTATACACTATGCCTCAAGCATCTAGATGAATAAATAGCATAATATCCAAGTGTTTCCCTCTCTTTTGTGGGACAAGGCAGGGGTGCCCTCTGCAACCCTGCTCTTTGATGTCGCCATAGAACCCCTCGCTAATATGCTAAGAAATTCAGCTAGTTTAGCTGGAATACATAGGGAGGGACAGCTGCACAAGCTTTCACTTTACGTGGATGATCTTCTCCTTTTTCTGTCAAATCCGAATTCCTCCATACCGGTTGCTCTTAAGATTATTTCTGATTTTGGGAGAGTTTCAGGATAGAAAATCTATTTAACAAAGAGCCTTCTTTTTCCCATTAATGAAAGAGCACCGCTAATGTAATTTCAGTCTTTTCCATTCCCTGTAAGCTTGGATACATTTTCCTTTTTAGGCATGTGAAACACAAAGGTACAAAGATCTATTTAACAGTAAATTTAAATCAGCATTTGATAAGGCCAAACAAGACATGGTACGGTGGTCAACCCTTCCCCTATCGCTGGCTGTGAGAATCAACTCAAGTTAAAATGACAATTATGCCAAAGTTTTTATTTATATTTCAAACAATGCCAGTCTTCATTCCCAAATCATTTTTCAAGGATTTAAACAAGTGTCCTTCAGCCTTATTTGGAACAAAGTCATACCTCGTATAAGGAAAGAATATCTGGAGAGACATAAAGAGGAGGGAGGACTGGCATTGCCAAATTGTATGCACTATTACTGGGCAGCCAACCTTCATAAGCTGACATTCTGGATCTCCGACATGTCGGAGGAGGAAGCTCCAGTTTTGGTACTTATGGAGCAACATGCGTGCAACCCAATATCACTACGCTCGCTAGCTTGTGCCCCAATATACCTAAGTAAACGTTACTTTACAAATAAACCAGACATCCATGGATCACTCAGGATATGGTCACAGTTCAGAATTCACTTTAATTGTAAACAGGCCCTTCCCACAGCCCCCATCTAGTCGAACCCTATGATTTCTCCTTCTCTTATAGATTCGGCATTTCAATTACGGTCTAAAAAGGGGGTTACATGTGTAAAGGACCTCTTCAAAGATGGCGCCTTTATTTCATTTCAGCAGTTAAAGACAGACTTTATATTCCTCAGTCCAATTTCTTTAGGTATTTACAGGTCCGTAGCTTCATCAAAGCATATTTTTCTCCATCTCCGAACCTACCACAGGGTGGCTGGATTGATGAAGTGTTGAATATGGACCCTGCTCGCTGGGGTATGGTGTCCATTCTTTACGAGATCATTCAAAGTGTGGGAGGAGGAACTGGGGATAGTAATGTCAGATGCAGACTTGCAGCGGGCAGTAGAACTGGTACACTCATATTCAATATGCATCAGACACGGCTATTGCAATTCAAGGTGCTACATAGACTCCATCTGTCCAGAAGCAGGTTGGCTAAAATGTATCCGGGGACAAATTCAACTTGCCCCAGATGTAACTTAGAGCCTGCCAACTTTAGTCATATGTTTTGGGAATGTCCTAGACTTACAAAATTCTGGACAGAGGTATTCTGAACTTTCTCATTTATATGCAACAGGGATGTCGCCCCCAGCCCTCTGACTTCCATCTTTGGTGTAGTGCCAGAAAAGACGCAGCATACGGAGGCTATTGCCTTTTCCAAATTATTGGCTAGATGACTGATTCTTCTCAACTGGAAGAAGGCAGCACCACCATCCCATAAACGCTGGGTGATGGAGGTGAAGGCACATCTAAAACTTGAGTGCTTGAAATGCGTCATCCAAGGCTCCTCTCAAAAGTTCTATAAGGTGTGGCAACTATTCTTATTTTATTTTGAACACGAATTGCGCTCTGCTAGTACGGTCAATCATGATTCCTAACCCTTTTTATTATTATTATTAATTAATCAATTAATACATTTTTAATTATGTTAGAACCCCCCCTTGTGAGCTCACTTGATATGTGTACATGCGCTGGGATGTGAATGTATGTTTGTAGGCTAGTAATCCGGCGCTATATGTTCTTGTGTTGCTTTTTATGTTTTTGAATGTTGTACAATAATGAAAATCAATTAAAAAAAAATATCAATTTGTTTCAAAAGACATTAATTGATTGACTGGAGTCGTGTGGTTTACTTTTATGCAGTCTAAATATTACTTTTGGACTGTCAATAGCCAGCAGCCTGATGACACCCACTTAAAAGTGAGTAAATCATGAGAGAATTTTCATTTTTTCAACTAACCCTTTAAATCTCAGAACGTTTTATATCCCTTAGGAGACATTTTACACTGGATATTTATTTTTAATAAAAATGTATAATTGCAAGGATACATACCTGTGAATGGAAATCAGCTTCAGCATGATTCATAAAAGCATTTTTTAAAATCATCATCCAGTAATAATAAATGACAGGTACCACGTAACAGGTACCATATGACACTGTTATCTATGCTAGAGGGGGATTGCGCTACACTCTTACAAAGGAGGGGGGACTTCAGTTATTTGTCTGATCATGAAAGACTGACAGTCATGCAGTTGCAAGGTATCTCATACTAAATTATTTTCAGCATTGATTAAAAAAATATATAAATGAGGACAGATGCATGATTGGGGGCAATGAAAATAACTAATTTCTGAGGTCAGTAGTGGCTAAGGTTAAATTTCATCATTTCCACTTGACAGTAAGATCGAAACTTAACTTACTGACACTTTGAGAGATTCTGATTACAGATGCAAGATCAAAACCAAAAGATGAAATATTTGCCCTGACAAGCTATTTTATGAGAAACACGAAAGAAGACACAAAAGAACAATAAAGATAAGTGCATTTCATGGAAAATCCAATAAAATTGCCCCCAGTGTCACTGAACAGGCTGACTGAGTTACACTGAGTGTGCATCCTCAACATCCTTTCATTGTTCCTGTACTTGAGCATCCAAGAAAACATACCTAAAGGTCAAAACAATGACTCATCACCCTCTCATAACCCTCATTTTATGACTACACAGCGAAATGAAAAAGAAACTTGCTGTTTGTTCATAAAGTTAGTCACTGCTATCTGTAAATATACCACAATGGATGATTTTCTGTTTAAGCCTTCCATATGACCGAAGTGCACATTCCCAAAGGCACATTTCATTTTCAAAGGTGAATTCCAGGAAAAAAGCAAGATTACATCTCCACTTTGTGTGGTGCTTAAGTTCTACACATGAGACACTGATCTTGACAAATGCAACCTTTACATTTTATTTAAAGACCCTATGAAATAAAAACAATTTTTTTACAGCTTTTATTCTGTGTGTGTTAGCTTTGAGGTAATCTCGATGCTAATGTACTCCCAAACGTTGACAAAATTAGTTTCAGCAGATATAAGCATTTAAAATATACAATCTTTCTCTTCTGGGATAAAGGACCAAAAATATTGATGACTCATTTTGCACCACACAGAGTTTTGTCCAATCAAATGCTCTCTAGAATGAGAATGGCCCTCTACTAAACCAACTAGCAAGTAGCAATTAATTTTTCATGGCAGTGACTTAACTAAAGCCTACTGGCTATAGACAGATCCCATTGTTTACAACATTGTAGCACATGCACAATAAGTGGTGGCAGAAAGCCGGCAGACTGTTATGTTAGATCTGACAAATTAGACAGCTAGCGCTTGCTAGTTCCTCTAATATCGCTAAAAGATAATATAGAATAAAATTAGCCATCAGGTTCAAAGCTAGCTATGTTTGGGTACACTATTGCTAGTAACACAGCTAGTTATTACCCTAGATTAAACGAAAGTATGACATAAAGCCATCATAAATTCAGAAATATTCTTAGCTATACTATTATTATAATGATATGAGTCAATAACATACCTGTAATAAAATGTTCCCTGCAAACATTTTGGAAATGATCTGCTAGTTATCTCTGTTGACGGAATAAACAAAAGTGAAGCCCTCAGTTTTTGCCATTGAGATTTTTTACAATCAACAGCGCAGTACCACATTTCATTTAGCTTTTCCAGACAATTTAAAGGTAAAAGCTAACTTTTTGAGGACTATTGGTCAGCTAACTACAAGTTGTTTTACTATTCACGTCAGTGCTACGCCATCTTTTTGCACCACTTCTGACTGTGACGTAGGCAGTGACGTTGTCAAAGTATTGGTCTAAAAACGGGGATGAGCTCTGCAACATGTCATGACCAAACTTCCTGTTTCAAATAGGTTTTCCTGTTTGTGTATAATAATAATAATAACAATAATAATAATAATAATAACCTTTATTTGTATATTGCGCCTTTAAAGGTAGCTTCTCAAGGTGCTTTACAAGGAAAAAAGAACAAGATATAAGAAAAAAATAATAATTAAAAAGACAGATAAAATATACACAATATAAACATGTGTATAATAATAAAACAGGGTACGGAAATTAATCAATCAAGTTAAAGCATTCCTGAAATAATATGTTTAAGATTTGATTTAAATAAACTCAGGGTCTGTGCTTGTCTAATATCAGCTGGTAGCAAGTTCCACAGTTTAGGAGCATAGGAGGAAAAATCTCAGTCACCCATAGAGCATAAACAAGTCATGGATAGCTAGGAGACCAGATTTAGAGGAGCGGAGACCAATTTGTAGGGTATAAAGAGTTAAAGCGCAGACAAATACAACGTGAGGGATGCATGCATGTATCAGTTTAACTGATGTGCAGAGTGATTGAAGTGTTTTTGGTGTTGAAAACAGTGATGAAGTTATTTAATTAAACTTTCACATGCAGAAATCATTTGGATAGTAATTCTGTTTTTGTTGTCAATCACTGGCTGGCAAGATATTTTTGATGTTTGACTTTTTGCATTCTTTTCAAAGTCCCAAGAGTTTCTGAGGGAACATCATCCAGCACACCCAATCCAATGAGCTTTGAAGACATTTGGTTGTACCCAGAGGCACAACTACACATCTGTTGTGGGGAATGCAACACAAACTTTTGCACAGGACAGTTTTGTGTCATTGACATGACAAATATTTAAAGCTTGCTTAGAAGTTAGCAAGATGTTAAATAGTTCACCCAAAAATTAAAAATCTTTCATCATTTACTCAACCTCATAATCTTTTTCCAGTCAGTTTTACCAGAGGCGAACTGCTGAATATTCGATAGCATATACCAGTCAATCTTTTCCCGGATTTTGAATATTCGGACGTTTTGTTTGACATTTTAGTCGGAGGCACGGCTGTGTTGTTTAAACGCGCTATGAGGGAGGCGTGGGAGATGAGCAGGCACGCTGGTCTAGCTCCAGCGCCGTGGCTTGTGCTGCCGAGCATTCATCTAGCAAATCTCCGCTCTCTCCCTAACAAAACGGACGAACTACATCTCTTCACCCACACAAACAAGGACTTTTCAACCTCTGCTGCCTTGTGCTTCATAGAAACCTGGCTGAGTGAAGCCATTCCGGACAGCGCATTACATCTGCCGAGCTTTCAGCTGTTCAGAGCGGATCGCGGAGTTAACGGGAAAAACGAGAGGTGGTGGAACATGCTTTTACATCAGTGAAAGTTGGTGTACAGATGTAAAACGTTAAAGAAGATGTGCTGTCCTAATTTGGAAGTGCTCTTTATTAACTGTAAGCCTTTCTACACGCCGCGGGAGTTTTCCTCGTTTATTCTGGTGAGTGTGTATATCGCGCCAAACGCGTGTGAGAACACAGCGCTGCAACAGCTGGCTGATCAAATCACAGGCGCAGAACAACAATACCTGGACTCAGTTATTATTATTCTTGGGGATTTTAACAAAGCAAACCTCACACATGAACTGCCCAAATACAAACAGCACATTACATGCCCCACCAGAGACAGAAATATACTGGATCACTGCTACACAACAATAAAGGATGCATATTGCTCTGTTCCTAGAGCAGCTTTGGGACTATCTGATCACTGTCTGGTTCATCTTCTTCCAACCTACAGACAGAAATTAAAATCTGCTATGTCTATAGTAAGGAGTGTAAAGAGATGGACCGATGAAGCAGAGCTGGAACTACAAGCCTGCTTTGACTGCACTGATTGGAGTGTTTTTGAGGCTGCAGCCACAGACCTGGATGAGCTCACAGATATTGTTACATCATATATCAGTTTCTGTGAGGATATGTGAATTCCTACTAGGACTTATTTAACATTTAACAAAGACAAACCATGGTTTACAGTGGAACTCAGGCAGCTTTGTCAGGCCAAAGAGGATGCTTACAGAGTTGGGGATAAAGTCTTGTACAATCAGGCCAGGAACACAGTGAATAAGGGAATCAGAGTGGCTAAAAGAAGATACTTTGAGAAGCTGAAAAACAAGTTTTCAGCTAACGACCCTGCATCAGTGTGGAGTGGCATGAAACAACTTACGAATTATAGGACTCCTATCCCCAACCCTATGGTGGACCAACAACTGACTGATGACCTGAATGTGTTCTACTGTAGATTTGAAAGACCAATCTCACACCCCACACCCACTCTGACCTTCACTTCACACAAACACCAACACCTCCTGCAACCCCCCTCCTCCCCCCTCCTGCTACTCAACCTGCACTTAAGATCTGTGAAGATGATGTGAGCCGCATCTTTCAAAAACAAAGGACAAGGAAAGCACAGGGCCCAGATGGCGTTTCACCTGCATCCTGTGCTAACCAGCTGGCCCCCATCTTCACACAGATCTTCAACAGATCACCGGAGCAATGTGAAGTCCCACGCCGCTTCAAACATTCCACTATCATCCCCATATCAAAGAAACCAAAAATCACAGGACTTAATGACTACAGACCTGTTGCCCTGACATCTGTGGTCATGAAGTCATTTGAGAGACTGGTGTTGGCCCACCTGAAGAACATCACTGGACCCTTTCTAGATCCCCTTTAATTTGCTTATTGAGCAATCAGGTCTGTGGATGACGCAGTCAACATGGGATTTTATCATATCCTGCAACATCTGGACAGACCAGGGACATATGCAAGGATCCTTTTTGTGGACTTCAGTTCGGCTTTCAACACCATCATCCCAGCTATTCTCCATACTAAATTACACCAACACTCTGTTCCCACGTCTATCTGTCAGTGGATTACCAGCTTTCTGACAGATAGGCAGCAGCTTGTGAGACAGGGGAAATTCACTTCCAGCACCTGTACAATAAGCACTGGTGCCCCCCAGGGATGTGTGCTCTCTCCACTACTCTTCTCCCTCTACACCAACGACTGCATCGCCAAGGACCCCTCTGTTAAGCTCCTGAAGTTTGCAGACAACACCACTGTCATCGGCCTCATCCAAGATGACAATGAGTCTGCATACAGAAGGGAGGTTAAACAGCTGCCTGTCTGGTGCAGTCAAAACAATCTTGAGCTGAACATGCTCAAAATGGTGGAAATGATTGTGGACTTTAGGAGGAACCTCCCAACACTGTCCCCCCTCACCATTCTAAACAGCACTGTGGCAGCAGTGGAGTCATTCAGGTTCCTGGGCACTACCATCTCACAGGACCTGAAGTGGGAGACCCACATTGACTCCATTGCGAAAAAGGCCCAGCAGAGGTTGTATTTCCTTCGCTGAGGAAGTTGAGGAAGTTCAACCTGCCACAGGCACTGCTGATAAAGTTCTACTCAGCGGTCATTGAGTCTGTCCTTTGGTTTGGTTCAGCTATGAAATCAGACATCAGCAATCAGACTGCAAAGGACAGTTTGGACTGCTGAGAGGATTATTGGTTGCCCCCTGCCCCCCCCCCCCCTTCAAGAACTATACACTTCCAGAGTGAGAAAAAAGGCTGGAAAAATCACTCTGGACCCCACTCACCCTGCCCACTAACTTTTTGAAATGTTGCCTTCTGGCGACACTTCAGAGCTCTGAGCACCAGAACCGTCAGGCACAGGAACAGTTTTTCCCCCAGGCTATCCATCTCAAGAACAGTTAAAACTGCCCCTTTGAGCAATAATTAATGTGCAATACACAGCTTAGTCTTTTTATATTATCCAACACATCCTAACTCTTCTGCCATTACATTCCCTTGCACTGTACATAACCGATTTGTATTTAGATTTGCACTACGTATGTGTATGTGTGTGTGTGTGTATATGTATGTATATGTGTGTGTGTGTGTGTGTGTGTGTGTGTGTGTGTGTGTGTGTATATATATATATATATATATATATATATATATATATATAGTCTATTATGTATTCTATATATACTTTTTCTTTGAAAAATGTATCTATTTTTTATTCAGTTTTAATTATTTTTTAAAAGTCGTGTTGCTGTTTTTGTATTGTGTACTGGAAGCTCCTGTCACCAAGACAAATTCCTTGTATGTGTAAGCATACTTGGCAATAAAGCTCATTCTGATTCTGATTCTGATTCTGGTAATTACATCAGTATAATCCTTACCCTAACCCTAACAGTACAGTGACCAAAACAGTGTTCTCTCACTTGCATTTTTGCAGATAGCAGGGGTGAACTGGGCCTAAAAAGTGGCCCTGGACTTTCTGGCTCAGAGTGGCCCACCAAACCCGGTCCACAAGACACCACAACACACTACACCATAACACACCGATTCATTGATTCGATTTTCGGGCTCAATTTCAGAGACATTTCTATTGGCTGCTAGTCATGACCAGTGCAAAAATTGTCATAACTTTAAAACATATAAAACCACTGTGTGGCAGCGGGGGCGTGATCAAGTGTCCGTCCGGAGAGATAGAAAGCGGTAAGGGTGCTTGCACCTGAGCTAAATTATATCTAACACCTGTCTCTAATTACAGTGAGCACGTGGAGAGCAACATAAAAGAGCCACACCGCCAGCAAACCAGGGAGAGAGAGCCTGGGTCCAGAAAATGGTTGTTGTGAAGCTGAAGAGATTATTGTAAACTAAGAATTTATTATTGTGAAGCTAAGAATTTATTATTGTGAAACTGAAGAGAATAGTGTGTGAAGCTGTGAGCGCTGAAGTGTGGTCATTAAAAGCTGTTTCAAAGAGACGGTAATAAAATCTGCTGCGTACTTTACAGAGATAGTGATGATGCAGTCTTTCTTGTCTCCATGTAAACCTCCATTTATATGTACCTGCATTACCTCCAAAGATGCCTTAGTTTCCAAAGGTTTCATATGCTGAATGTGAGATCTGCGTGTCTGTTTGTTTACTATGCACCGCTAAAAGAAAGAGAATGCTCTCTGACAAGAACAGAGAGTAAAATGCGTTTATTATTTATTATTAAGATGAAACAAGATGCCGTTTTGGTGCAAAGAAATTTGAAGCAGCATTTCCCCAGCATCTTTCTTCCCTCTGCTGGTTGTGTAAAGTTTGTGGAGGCATGTCAGATGGCGTGGAGCACTGTCCATGTCAGTGCCTGATTTCATTCATACTGCCTGTGCAACAGTGTGATAAAAGATGGCAAAATGCGATAAACTGCAAAACTACAGTATATGCGCTCAAGACCAATGTGTTTATGAAAATCGTAATGAATGTTAATAATATTTTGACATTTATTGCCACCCTGTAATCAATGATGTAGTATTTTTGCATAGCTAAAATAGCTGGAAGTGGGTTATACCGGAAGTGGTATACATTCGCGGTTGATAATGGCTGCGCTCTATTTTGCTGAAAAGTAAGGTGGATAGGGGTCACGTGATGCAATGCGAGGAGCAGACGTGTAAACGGCGAGCTCTGAGCACTTTGCTAGTTTTTTAATTATTTTCATGTTATAATCCGGTGATATTCGATACACCCAGTTACATATTTGCTCTTTGAGGTAAACATGGCAAAGAATTCAAAATCCTCGGGCTCTGGAGACATTAAAAGACACTTACGTGCTCAAGCTGAAACCCGGGCCTGCAGACCGGGGACTCGATTTGGATGTTGTGGCCGGGGAAATTCAATGTCAACTGTCCAACATGTCGGTGATGCTGATGAAGGTTGTTGCTGACTTGGAGGATCTTGCTGTAATACGTCAACCGATTACAGCGATGGAAACAAAATTCTCTGAGTTGGTTACAAGAGTGGCAGATGTTGAGAAACGGATTGAGTAATCGGAAAGGGAATTATCCGCTAATCCGCCCGCGACCAAAATAGACCTGGAAAGCATTTTGGAAAAACTGGAAGATTTCGAAAATAGGAGCCGAAGGAATAATGTATGGATTGTTGGAATTCTTGAGCATGAAGAAGGAAAAGATATGGTGAAATTCCTTGACAAGCTCTTCCCGAGTCTGCTCGACATAACAGGCCATAAGATGGAAATCGAGCAAGCTCACAGAGTCCCGGTTCGTAGATCTGCTGAGGGAGACATGCCCCGATCAATTCTGGCCAAATTTCTGAGATCATCCGATAAAGATCACGTGTTGCGCCAGGCGAGGAGCAAAGGAAAGCTTTCATGGAAGAATCACAATATTTTCTTGTTCCCGGACTTTGCAAATTCGACAAGAGAGAAACGCGATCAGTTCAAGGAATGTAAGAAACTCTTGCATCAATGGAAGATCGCTTTTGCACTGTTGTTTCTGGCCAAACTGAGAATAGACAACAAGGACGGCCACAAAATATTTTTATGCCCCAAGCAAGCACTGTCCTTCATAGAAACAATGGGTGAGTAAACCATTGGGTGTTTCTCATGTGAGTGGATTGACTCGCTGTACATTGACTTGACTGTCTAAGGAAGCTGGGCATCATTTTTGTTTCTTTTTTTGTTGGCTCCACCTAGTGGCTGGAGTTTGTTTTTTGGAATGACACTCGAAGGGACTTTTGCATTGATGGAAGATCACTTTTACACGGATGTTTCCGGCTAGATTGAGAATGGACACTATGGATGACCGCACAATATCTACATGCCCACACAAAGGATGTCTTTTATAAAGTTGACGGACTAAGTCATGGTGTATTTTTTTTTTACGTGGACTCCGAGTGAATTTGACACTTGACCATCCGAGGAAGCTGGCGCCTGTTTTGTTTCTTTTTGTGCTGGCGGCTGGAGCTTGTTTTGTGGGGTGACACTGCTTTGGGACAGTTGTGGATGAATCCGTTCGTTCTTTGTGCTTATGCCTCCTGTTGACTGGAGTTTGTTTCTGTGGGGTATTTTTGCAGGACATTGGAATGATTACGTCATCTGCTGCACTCATAAACAGTCAGCTCACTGAACACTTGTTTGTCTGTCTGAGGAAACTGAACGGCTTTATATCAGCTGGAATTTTTTTGTGGAGGAAAACACCTTCGAGAGAGTTCTGTGAATGAATCTACACATTCTTTGTTTATTCTGCCTATTGGCTGGGGTCTGTTTTACAAAGTACTTTCTGTTATGTAATTTTGCCTAACTAATTTGCAAAATTGAGCAATCCGATGGCAAAATTGTCATGGGGACTCTCGTAGGCGTACATGGACTCTTTGAGTTTAGAGGGACTGACTTTTTTCTGTTTGTATGGTTCGGGGGGGAGTTCGGGGTTTGATTGTTGAACTGATGTTGAAATGTGGTTTTTGTAAACTTGTCTTTGATGCACAGTTTATTTTTTCTATTATATCAAACTGTCAAATGTTAATATGATTGGGTTATCTTTCTCCACATGGAATTTGAATGGGTTGGGGCACACCATAAAAAGAAGGAAGGTTATTTCTTTTCTTAAGCGTAAGAAATATTAAACTGTGTTTCTTCAAGAAACTCATCTTTCCTCACAGGAAGCTGAAAAATTTGGGAAGATATGGGGTGGACATATTTTCTTTAGTGCTGGCTCAAGTAAGAGCAGGGGGGTCATTATATTGATAAATAAACATTTACAATTCAAATGTCTCAAACAGATTAAAGATAAATTAGGAAGTGTCATTATTGTTTTAGCAGAAATTCAGAGGCAAAGGTTGATTCTGGCTAATATTTACACACCTGACACTGATGATCAGGGCTTTTTTATAGATCTTGAAGGGATGTTGTAAGCCGCTGGCATGTTAAAATATTGGCAGAAGACTTTAATCTTTTGTTGGGCTCAGTCCTTGATCATAGTGAAGCAAAAGTGTGCAAGACCCCTAGAGCAACATTGACACTTCACAGGATGTGTAAAAATCTTGGTCTTTCAGATATTTGGAGACTTTTGAACCCATCTGGTAGAGACTATACATTCCTTTCATCAGTCCATAAGATTTATTCAAGAATAGATTTTTTTTTTATATTTAAGTCTCTCATTCCATCTGTTGTTGATTGCTCAATTGGAAACATTTTAGTCTCAGATCATGCCCTGGTGAGTTTGGAGGTGTTGCCACATATGGAGAAAAAGAAATCATACAGCTGGCGCTTTAATGTATCCCTTTTGCAAAATCCTGATTTCCAACAAATGCCAAAGACTGAAATCAATGTCTATATGGAGACCAACTGGTCCTCAGTATCCTCTGTGGGCATGGCTTGGGAGGCACTTAAGGCGGTTCTTAGGGGTCGGATCATACAGTATGCCTCATTTATAAAACAAGTGGAGTTGGAAGGGAATATTAAAAGTGCAGAGTCAGAGCTGAAGCGCCAAAAGTCGTCTAATGGCCTCAGAGATTTGACCCGATTGAAATACTGATATAATACTATTTTGTCACAGAAAGTGGAATTTTGGTTGTTCAGGGCAAGACAGTCATATTTTGAGTCAGGGGACAAAACAGGAAAACTTTTGGCTAGATATATAATATAGAGAGAGTCTTTTTCTACCTTTCCCTCAGTGAAATCTGCTGGTGGTGAAATTTTTACCACGGCCATTGATATTAATAATGCTTTTAAAGAATTCTATCTTGATCTTTATAGTTCCATGTCTTTGACTACTGATGAAGATATTAGAAACTGTGTGGAACCATTAGAACTCCCTAAACTGACAACTGAGCATAAAAACTCTCTTGATTCTGAGATAACCTTGGAGGAGCTTGGTGAGATAATTAAGGCCTTACCTACAGGCAAGGCTCCGGGGCCAGATGGTTTTGCCGCTGAATTTTTTAGATATTATGCTACAGAACTTGCTCCACTTTTGTGAGAAGTTTATACGGAATCATTAAAGAATGGAAAGCTTCCGCCAACCATGACACAAGCCCAGATCAGTCTGATTCTTAAAAAGGACAAAGATCCAAGCGAGTGTAAAAGTTACCATCCAATTTCCCTGATCCAGCTAGATGTAAAAATGTTATCAAAAAAATGTGGCTAACCGATTAAGTAATGTTATGACATCTCTTATACATATAGATCAAGTGGGGTTTATTCGGGGCCATAGCTCTTCTGATAACACTAGGCTTTCATCAGTATCATGTGGTCAGTGGCGAATAATCAGACTCTGATCGCTGCCATCTCACTTGATGCCAAAAAGGTGTTTGAAATGGTAGAATGGGATTACCTTTTTAAGATTTTGGAAATGTGTAGGTTTGGTAGTATGTTTATTGGTTGGATCAAGTTACTTTATAGACACCCTGTAGCAGCGGTACAAACAAATGGATTAATTTCAGATTATTTTACTCTGGATAGGGGCACCTGTCAGGGTTGCCCTCTTTCTCCATTATTGTTCTGTCTTGCCCTGAAACCATTAGCAGCTGCGATAAGAAAGGAGGATGATTTTCCAGGGGTGATGGCGGGAGGTAAGGCGCATAAGCTTCTGCTTTATGCAGATGATATTTTATTGTTTGTCTCTGACCTTACTAGATCTATGCTTTTCCTCCACAGAATTATTAATTCCTTTTCCAAATTCTCAGGATACAAAGTCAACTGGTTTAAAACTGGCTTTAGCTCTGACAGCGTACTGTCCAGTAACGGCCTTCCAGCCAGGCACCTTCCAGTGACCCAAACAGGGCATTAAGTATTTGGGTATTTTATTCCCAACAAATTTGTCTGATTTAGTTAGAATTCATTTTGACCCTTTAATAAAAAGGTTTTCGAGTGATGTGGACAGGTGGGCTTCATTGCATTTATCTATGATTGGGAAGGTTAATGTTATTAAAATGAACTGTATTCCAAAATGTAACTACCTGCTACAGTCTCTCCCGGTAAATGTCCCCCTCTCTTATTTCAAGCCATTTGAGAGCATAGCGAAGTCCTTCATTTGGAATGGTAAGCACCCCAGATTTAGTAAGCTGCATAGTCCGATTGGCAAAGGTGGGCTAGGCCTTCCCAAGATTTTGTTTTATTATTATACGTTCAGTCTCAGACATTTGGCTCATTGGTCGCTTCCACCTGAAAGAGCCCCTCCCTGGTTCTGTA
Organism: Myxocyprinus asiaticus; assembly: GCF_019703515.2. Taxonomy (NCBI): domain Eukaryota; kingdom Metazoa; phylum Chordata; class Actinopteri; order Cypriniformes; family Catostomidae; genus Myxocyprinus; species Myxocyprinus asiaticus. The sequence continues at coordinate 33,443,263 of NC_059367.1, forward strand.
TTGAGCAAAAAGTTCCTGCCCCTATTTCGCCACTGCAAAGCCTCTCTATCAATCTAACCAGAGAAGTTAAATCACAACCCGTTATTTCACATTTGCACTCAGTATAGACAAAAGTGTCCAGAGTGTTTAATTCAGATATTTATCTAAATGTTGCCTTGAGCTTATGGCTAAACCCCAAACTATGCATTAACAAGTCCCCTTTTTGTTGGTCAGAGTGGATTGCGAGGGGGGTTAATAAACTCAGTGTCCTATATGAGAGTGGTGTGTTGAGATCCTTTGAAAAGTTGGTTCAATATTTTGGGATCCCCAGATCTCAATTTTTTAGGTATCTACAGCTGCACCACTTGCTCTGTACTATTTTTGGGAATACACCCCCCTAAAGCAGCAGATACTCTAGGAGAGGTGATTACTGCTTTTGGAAAAGGTCATAAGGCATCAGTGTATTACTCCTTGTTAATTGGTTGACTCAAGATGGTGCCGAGTATGGCTGCTGCGTTGATCGGACTTCGCATTCCTCTATGCCGACCCGCTGTTTACAAACACGCAAGCGGAGCCCTTTGTCTGGGCAGCACGGCCACGGAAACGCAAAAGGAAAAGGGGGAACAGAGCCGGCATTCTCATCAGAGTAAGACGGTGTGCAAATCGACCCCCGCTACCCACTATTCTTCTGGCAAATGTTCAGTCTCTGGATAATAAGCTCTGCAAGCTGAAAGCACGGATCTCTTTCCAACGAGATACAAGGGACTGCTGCATTATCTGCCTTACGGAAACTTGGATGTCTGCGGAGATTCCAGACTCAGCTATTGAACCCACGGGGTTCTCCGTGCACCGAGCAGACAGAGTGAAAGACCTCTCAGGTAAAACTAGAGGAGGTGGTGTATGTTTTATGATCAACAAATCCTGGTGTGATCAGAGGAACGTTCATTCTATCAAGTCTTTCTGCTCTTCTGATCTGGAATTTCTTATGCTTCTGTGTCGACCATTCTGGCTACCGAGGGAATTCACAGCGGTCATTATCACTGCTGTGTACATTCCCCCACAAGCCGACACAGACCGGGCACTCAAGGAAATGTATGGGATTATAAGTGAGCAGGAAACCGCGCACCCTGAGGACGCGTTCATTGTGACTGTAATAAAGCCAGTTTAAAATCAGTCGCACCAAAATACCACCAGCACATTAGTTTCAACACACGAGGGGACCGGGTTTTGGACCATTGCTACTCTCCCTTCCGGGATGGCAACAAATCCCTCCCCCGCCCACCATTTGGCAAATCGGACCACTCTTCCATTCTGCTTCTGCCCGCTTACAGGCAGAAATTGAAACAGGAAGCACCCACCCTCAGAACGATCCAGTGCTGGTCGGACCAATCAGACTCTATGCTACAGGACTGTTTTGATCACACGAACTGGGAGATGTTCCGGTCCGCCTCTGATGACGACATCGAGCTTTATGCTGATAGCGTAATATGCTTCATCAGAACGTGCGTAGAGGACGTGGTTCCGACCAGAACAGTACAGATCTATCCGAATCAGAAACCTTGAATTAATAGCGATGTTCGCGCGGCACTTAATGTGCGGACCTCCGCTTTTAATTCCAGGAACGCGGAGGAGCATAAACAAGCCAGTTATGCCCTCCGAAAACTATCAGAACCGCAAAACGCCAGTACAGGAGCAAGATTGAAGGACAGTTTAACACCACCAACTCTAGAAGCATGTGGCAGGGAATTAACATCATCACGGACTTTAAAGGGAATAAAAACTCCACCATGAACACTGCTGCCTCTCTCCCGGATGAGCTAAATACTTTTATGCTCATTTCGAGGGAAATAACACCGCCCTCACGGAGAGAGCTCTCGCGGCTGAAGCTACAGAGGTTAGTTCACTCTCCGTCTCTGTAGCGGATGTAACCCGATCCTTCCGACGGGTGAATATCCGCAAAGCCGCGGGCCCAGACGGCATTCCGTGCCGCATCATCAGAGCGTGCGCGAACCAACTGGCTGGTGTTTTTACGGACATTTTCCCTCTCTTTGTCTGTAGTCCCCACATGCTTTAAAACATCCACCATTGTGCCTGTTCCAAAACAATCAAAAATAACTTGTTTAAATGACTGGCGTCCTGTTGCTCTGACCCCCATCATCAGCAAATGCTTTGAGAGACTAATCAGAGATTATATCTGCTCTGTGCTGCCTCTCTCTCTAGACCCACTGCAGTTTGCTTACCGCAACAACCGCTCCACTGATGATGCCATTGCATCTACAATACACACTGCTTTCTCCCACCTGGAAAAAAAGTACACTTATGTGAGAATGCTGTTTGTAGACTACAGCTCAGCATTCAACACCATAGTGCCCTCCAAGCTAGATGAGAAACTCTGGGCTCTGGGCTTAAACAGCTCGCTGTGCAGTTGGATCCTGGACTTCCTGTCAAGCAGATGCCAGGTGGTTAGAATAGGCAGCAACATCTCCTCATCACTGACCCTCAACACTGGAGCCCCGCAGGGCTGTGTTCTCAGCCCACTCTTGTATTCCCTGTACACACATGACTGTGTGGCAACACATAGCTCCAATGCCATCATTAAGTTTGCTGATGACACGACGGTGGTAGGTCTGATCACTGACAATGATGAAACAGCCTACAGAGAGGAGGTGCACACTCTGACGCACTGGTGTCAGGAGTACAACCTCTCCCTCAACGTCAGTAAGACAAAGGAGCTTGTGGTGGACTTCAGGAGAAAAGACAGAGAACACAGTCCCATCACCATCAATGGAGCACCAGTGGAGTGAGTCAGCAGCTTCAAGTTCCTGGGTGTCCACATCACTGAGGAACTCACATGGTCCATCCACACTGAAGTTATTGTGAAGAAGGATCATCAGCGTCTCTTCTTCCTGAGACGGCTGAGGAAGTTTGGAATGAACCGCCACATCCTCACACGGTTCTACACCTGCACTGTAGAGAGCATCCTGACTGGCTGCATCTCCGCCTGGTACGGCAATAGCACCACCCACAACCGCAAAGCACTGCAAAGGGTGGTGCGAACTGCCAGACACATCATCGGAGGTGAGCTTCCCTCCCTCCAGGAAATATATACAAGGCGGTGTGTGAAAAAAGCTCGGAGGATCATCAGAGACTCCAGCCACCTGAGTCATGGGCTGTTCTCACTGCTACCATCAGGTAGGCGGTATCGCAGCATCAGGACCCGCACCAGCTGACTTCATGATAGCTTCTTCCCCCAAGCAATCAGACTTCTGAACTCTTGATCTCCCACGATCAAATACATCAGCACTGCACTTTATTACCCTTACTCTTATATCTCACACCGGACTGTCATAAATTATATTATTATTATATTATATTCTCTCTTAACAACTGACTATCAACCGACAGCTGAATGTCAATACAGTACAATACTATACATTCTATATATACTATATATACTTATATATATATATATATATATATATATATATATATATATATATATTTTTTTTTTATTGAATAATGTGTATCTATATAGTGCGTATTGTATACTGTACAGTGTATGTTATTATTTGTATATTGTTGAGTGTAATTATGTGTATAACAGATGTTTAATTGTGTTGTGTTAATTTGATGTTTATTGTAAATTGGTACTGTCTCATCACTGTCACGACTGCTATGTTGATCGGAACTGCACCCAAGATTTCACACACCATTGCACTTGTGTATATGGCTGTGTGACAATAAAGTGATTTGATTTGATTTTGATTTGATTTGAATTCAGTGTTTGGGGGACAGAGTCTCAACCGCTCTCAAGAGATTATGGGAGAAAGATTTAAACTTGGAATTGGAGGAGGGAGAATGGACTAGGATTTTAAAAAAACATAAGAACTGCATCTAGAGTGCAAGGGTGCGCCTTATACAATTCAAGATTTTACATCGGTTCTATTGGACCCCCTCTAAATTGTATAGGCTTGGTCTTAAAGATACACCCACCTGCTGGTGATGCCAATCAGAGGACGGAGATATAACCCATGTCTTTTGGGGGTGTGTTGAGATACAGAAGTTTTGGTTAAAGGTTCAGAGTCTGGTGTGCGATGTGTTAGGCATTCGGGTATCATTTTGCTCCAGACTCTGTATCTTGGGTGATGGGGTGGTCATCGACATTGAAAGTAGACACATAAAGAGTTGGGTTTTAACCAGTGTCATGATCGCCAGGCAGATCATTTTAAGGGGCTGGAGGTTGGCTGGAGCACCCTCTTTCAGGAGTGGTGCTCGGAGATGGGAAGGGAGGCGGCCTTTGAGGAAGGGGCATTCAGAAGAACGGGGAGGTACAACATGTTTGTGAAGAAATGGGGTGGGTATTTGTCATTTATGGATATGTGTTTATTATTATTATATTTGTTTATTTATCTATTTATTTATTTTTTGTGCATGTGTGTGTCTATACTTATTTGAGACCACTGTGATGTTGTTGGGGTCATGGTGGGATTGGGAGGGGTAATAGTGTGGGTTAAGATTGATTATATTTACAGTATATATGTTTTGTTTTATGGTGTTCATATATGTGAATCAATAAAAATTGTTAATCTGAAAAATAAGGTGGATATATCAGACAAATAACATGTCAGAAAACCTTTTTCCCAACATACAGATGTTAGGTTAAAATGCATATTAAAGTACAAGGGAAAGTGTGTATTTTAGGTTCTGTAATAAGCCAACATAAAGATCTTAATCACCTTTCAACTTTTTTTTTTTAGAAGTGCAAATAAACTATTGTCTTAGTTAATATGAGGTTGTGGAAACAACAAGTATAATAATCATATATTATATATGTATAGATAGCTATACAAGATCATAAAATGTGGTTTAAAATAGTTAGATGAAGAAAGTGTCACACAGCAGGACACTGATGACAATGCTTAAAATTTAATGTCAATTACTCACATAAATGTGTAAATGTTTATTTAAAAAAATCTGTGAATTTATATTTATTTATTTTATTTTTTTTGCCAGAATATGTACATATATTAATATACATATATACATATATGTTAATAAATAACCAAATAAACATACCTCTTAAAGTGTCGAACTCTGCAGATATTTTGTAGATTAATTGCTCATATTTTCACTCTATGTGAGTTTGTAGCGTATTTATATCTGCAATGTTTTAATTCCTTCCTCAGATTATTCTTCAGAAAACGTTAAAAGCCCTATGCTTTGACAAACACTGTTGCTGCTATCCTTTAAACAAAGTAAGCCTAAAAGACTCAAATATTCACAAAGTAATATGACTTATTTATCAGGCGTGAGCATTATTCAGGCAAGTCATGCTTCAGCTCCCAGAAATGCTTTGCGGTATGACTAAATTATGCAAATGACAATGTACTGCTCATAGCTTTACTGTTTGCTGATTTTATTTACACTACTGTTATTGTATTTGTTGTTGTAATTGAGTTTATTACATTTTCATTTTGTTATGAGGTCTGCATGAGCATATTGGTGCACAGGGCGGCTGCCTATATCGCCTGTAGACGGGCCGGTACTTGTGCAGCAGCGGGCCGGCCCAAATTACCCAGTGGCCCACGGGGAAAATGCCCGGTGCTCCCCATGGCCAGTCTGCCCCTGGCAGATTGTATAGATTTGTATATTATCTGGGATATAACATCAAAGCCACAGCACAGGTGATTTTCGGAGCATGAACGTTCGCTGTATGGTGGTGCTTGTCCGGATTTCATGTCTTTAGGTGTCAAAACATTTTAAACTAACACACTAATTTCTAGTGTGATCATCTTGGAACATTGCAAACTGAATGTTGCATACTCCCTACATGCGCCTCAAAGACAAGCTTCACATTAACATTGGAGATTTGCTAGCCTAGTCCAATTACCTACACCTAAACCAGAACCCCAATTATCACCATTATTCCCATATTCAGAGATTTATTATAGACAATGCTTTAAAGGTTCATATCAACTTTGAAAATTTTAACAGCAAGCATTAACCAGTCTTTTCAGTTCTTGAGAATTACCAGCAGTCAACTTTTCAACTGTTTTTTTCTTTGTAGAAAAAGTTTATCTAAATAATTTTGGAATGCACTGTACCTTATACATAATATATACCTTATACATAATATTTGTTTGCAAAGCAAGTTCAAAAATGAAAATTCCCCTTTCCCTAAGGCATTTTCATTCTTGAAAGGGACAGATAACAGATCTAACCCCACCGTCAGTTTTCAATGGCTTTTTTAAGTAAGATATACTGTATCATCAGATCAGTTTATTGTTGGTCATTATCCTCAGATATGAATATATGGCCTCAAAGCTATGGAGAACTACGTACATAACTGGTATATATTCCCTGTAGTGTGTACTTACAGTATGTGTCATGGTCCTGTCACTCTGTCAGTCTGGATTTTGGTCTGACAGGGCCGTGGCCCATGTATGTCTTTGTGTGAGCGCACGGTTTCTGTTTTATTCCCTGCCACGCACTCTTTAGTCGGTTGTGTTTCATGCGGTCTTCATGTTTGTGCTGAGGTTTGGTCACTTCGGTAAAGGTGTCGGGTGTGTCCTCTCACACAAGTGCCTTCTCTTGAATTGTTTGTCGATTGGCATGAGTGTATATCACCTCATTGGTTTGGCAATGTGCGCCGATGCCATTCGGTTGTTTTGCCTTCTTGTGAGAACAAGCGGCTTTGTTATTGTTTCCATATCACTGCATGCTTCTCTGTCTTACGTCACACCCCGCCTCCTTGTTTGCTCATTATAGTTTCATTAGTAACACTTGCCCTATATTAACCCGCTTGATTTCTCTCCCTATTTTAGTCTCCTTGTGTTTGCTGTCCAGTGCCAGTTCGTCTTGTTATCTTGTTGGTCCTGTTTGTGTCTCCCAGTGTTCTTGTTGGTCCTGATCACCTTCCTGGTTCCAGTACGGTCCGGTTGGTCCTGTTCCACATTTCACCTCTGCCCCAGCCTGGATTTCTTTTTCCCTTACGGGGAGTTTGAGTTTGTAATAAAATATTTTTGGTTTTTAACTCTGCATTAGGGTCCTCATCTCTACATAAATGTGACATTTATGCTTTTCTTTGTCCAAAAAGTTTTTGAGAATGTACAGTTGGATGGAATGCTGGACAGTTAAGTCAAAGTAGAGAACTAAATCTGCTTTTTCTATGTTTGCAAACTAATAGCTTCTATGCTCTTACATCAGAGTTGCCTTAGATCGAGGACACATGCAAGACATATGAATTATGCTTAACTCATGCTTGGTTTGTTTTACACGTGACCTCCTCATCTTGAATGACTGGAATCACAGATGCAATATCCATTGTCAATAAATCAAAAATAACTGTGCATGTGAGTTCAGCATGGACTATATTCTTTAAAATAAATGTACAACTCCAATTCTGAAAATGTATGAAAAATGCTAATAAAACAAAAAGGAGTGATTTATGAATGATATTCACCCTTTGAATATATTTAAAGCACTACAACTAAACATTATATGATGTTTTCCTTGTGAATTTTGTTTTTAATGTACAGTACTTTCAAAGAAGATGATTGCAACATGCTCCAAAAAAGTTGAGACAGGGGCAATTTTAGACCAATAACAATCTGACGAGTTAAAATAACAAGGCGATTGTAGAGTTGAGGAGGGCGGGGCCGGGCTGGAATGAAACACACAGTACAGCTGCCTGCAATTCTCTCTCTCTCGAACTGTCGTCCCCAGCCGCCTTTATCCCTCGTGCGCCCCATCAGGCTGATTGGGGACTGGGTGTGTCTCATTCCAGCCCGGCCCCGCCCTCCTCGGCTCTACAGCGATGTGAAACAGGAGATGTTAAACAGGTGAGGCAATCGTGTCATAGTATATAAGGAGCCTCCAAAAACAGCCTAGTCCTTTAAGAGCAAGGATAATTTGAGACTTGTTAATTTGCCAACAGATGCTTCAGCAAATAATCCAGCACTCTGAGAACAATGTTCCCCAAAGACAAATTGGAAGGATTCTAGGCATTTCACCAGTGCACAATATAGTTAAAAAATTCAAGAAATCTGGTAAAATCTCGTTGCATAAAGGGCAAGAAAACCATTTCTGAATGTGCGTGATCTCTGATACCTCAGACATCACTGTCTTAAAAAACATCATTAATATCTTATGGATATCATGAACATGGGATTAGGATTACTTTAGTAAACCTATGTTAGTCAACACCACTTGCCGCTGCATCCACAGATGCAAGTTAAGACTTTACTATGCAAAGCAGAAGCCATACATCAACACTGTCCAGAAGCACTGCCGACTTCTCTGGGCTCAGTCTCATTTTAGATGGAAAGAAGAACAGTGGAACTGTGTTTTTTGATGAGTCCACATTTCAAAAAGTTTTTGAAAAACACAGCCGTTGTGTTATCCGGCCAAAGAGGAAAAGGACCATCCAAGCTGTTATCAGCGTCAGGTCCAAAAGTCAGAGTCTGTATTGGCCAGGGGTGTGTCTGTGCCCATAGCATGGGTAACTTGCACACAGGGTTGGGAGGGTTACTTTTGAAATGTATTCCACTACAGAATACAGAATACATGCTGTAAAATGTAATCTGTAATGTATTCCGTTAGATTACTCAAGGTCAGTAATGTATTCTAAATACTTTGGATTACTTCTTCAGCACTGGTAGATTTTTTCACTTGTTTTGACTATAAAAACTCTGCCAGTACAGTTAGACAAAATACACATGTTAAAAATACATTCTCTGAAAAACCTAAATATCTTATGCAGTGATGTTTCTAAAACAAGATAAATCAAATTGATCTTGTTTTAAGGATTTTTAGATATTTTTACAGGAAAACAATACAAAAATTATTATCAAGAATATGATTTTTGCCCTAATATCAAAGGTCTTACTAGAAAAAAAGAAATTATAATCCAACGTGAATTTTCTTGATAAATAAATATGATCGTGCCTGATAACATGTGCATGTAAAATGGTAAAAAATAACTTTTTAGCTTAGTGTAAAGCTGACAATTTACACAAGGTTTATTTCTATTTCTTCTGCTCCAAACTTACTTCAAACTTACTTCTCTGTCTGCTCGTATGAATGTAACACATCATAAGAAAGTGTTTCACTGCTGTTCAAATGCTCTTTGGATCGCATTATTTATATGTATAAATGTTTTCCATCTGAAAGGACTAAATATTAAATGAAACAAATGACAATAAAATGCAAAGTAATCTCTTCAGTAATCAAAATACTTTTTAAATGTAACTGTATTCTAATTACCAATGATTTAAATTGTAACTGTAGTGGAATACAGTTACTTATATTTGCATGTATTCCGTTACTCCCCAACCCTGCTTGCACATCTGTGAGAACACCATGAATGCTGACAGATATGTACAAAATTTGGAGCAGAATATACTGCCATCCAGCAGTATACTTTTTACTTTTCCAGGAACGTCCTGGATTTTTCAGCAGGACAACTTCAAACCACACACTGCCCGGATTTCAAGTGCAGAGTACGCAGAAAGTGCAAGTGCTAAATTGGCCTGCCTGCAGTCCTGACCATCTCACCTGACAATGTGTGGTGCATTATGAAGCACACAATACGGCAACAAAGACCCGTACAATTGTGCAGCAAAAGACCTACATAATGGATGATTGGGGGAAAATTCCACTTTCTAAACGTAACAAACTTGTGTCTTCAGTGCCCAAATGCTTAATCAGTGTTATCAGAAGAAATGGTGATGTTTTACAGTGGTAAACACTCGACTGTCCCAACTTTTTGGAGTGTTGCAATCATCTGATTTGAAATTACTGTACATTTACAAATGAATTTCACAGGGTAAAACATCATATAATGTTTAGTTGTAGTGCTTTCAATATAGCAAAGGGAGAATATAAATTACAAATCACTCCTTTTTGTTTTTATTAGCATTTTTCATACTGTCCCAACTTTGCATGTTTTTCACTTCTGACTCTAAATAGACATTTTAGTAATAGTTTTAGTAAATTATTTTATTTGATTATTATGTATTAATTATATAATAGTTAATAAATAATATTTGTTAACATAATAATAAATGACTGTTGCGAGGGCGTGGTTGAGTGTCTGTCCAGGGGGAGGGGAAGCGGTAAGGATTCATCCCTGGGTGACAATTAGGTCTAACAGCTGTTTCTTGTTGCAGTAATTTGGGAAGAGCGATAAGAGGAGCCCACGCCACAACCTAAGAGAGGAGAGAGAGCTACACAGCTATACCATGCATTAGAGTGTGTGCAAGCCTTATAGAATGTATTTTGAGTTAATAAATGTGTGTGACGTTACCTGAACCCCGCTTCCTCATTCCTTCAATGACCAGTCCTGTTACAATTACATAAACACATAAACATTTCTAGAGACAGTAGTATATCAAACATAATTAATCAATTATTAATAACAATATTAATAAATATGTTTTACACCTCTGAATCTGGATATACATTTTAATAAAATTGTATAATATTATTTTTATTTGATTAACATATATTAATTAATACATAATATTTGTTAACATATTAATACATTTAAATATTATAATAAAATATTATCATATTTAAATATAAATATATTACGTAACCACGTAATAATTTCTACAGTCAGTAGTGTATAAAACATAATATTAATAAAACAAAATTAATAATTTTTTTTACACTACTGACTGGAAAACATTTTAATAATATTTGTATTATATTTTTTGTTATTAATATGTAATAATTAATACATTGTATTTGTTATCATTTTAAAATTAAAATATTGTAATAAAATATTGTAAAATTATGATATAAAAATATTATGTAAACATTTCTAGAGTCAGTAGTGTATAAAACATAATATTAATAAAACAATATTAGTAAATATGTTTTACGCTACTGAATATAAATGTTATTAATATTTTTGTTATATTATTTTTATTTTATTAATATTTAATAAATAATTAATTAATAATATTTGTTAACCTATTAATAAATTCTAATATTAGAATAAAATATTACAATATTTATAAATATATTACATAAACACTTTTACATTTCTAGTGTCAGTAATATTAATAAAACAATATAAATAAATATATTTTACACTACTGACTCCGGATATATATTTTAATAATATTTTTAATTATATTATTTCATTTGATTTATATGTATTCATTAATAAATAATATTGGTTAACATGTTAATACATTAAAATACTATAATAAAATATTTTAATATATAATTTATATAAAATATATATATATTCAACATTTCTAGAGTCAGTAGTATAAAACATATTTATTGATATTATTTGAGATATTTTACTCTTTATTAGCAATTATTGATTTTTTTGAGTGAACAGACTTACCCCTTTCTTGTCTTCTAGATGTTTGTGAGAATGAGCCCTGGAAATACTGCCACAGAAGCATTATTGATTGACACATTGTTCTTTAATCTTGGGCCAAGCCTGTGGAGAGAACACAATCTTTTCCATCTCTTGAGAGCAATGACTTTGGCTTTGACAGTTATCATATTAAGATGTCTCTCAACATGCTTCTAAAGGTGTAGAACAGGTAATACAGAAAACACATGCCAAACAAGATGGAAAAAAATTTTTAATTAATAAAATGGTGTGAGAACTTTGATCAGAGACTGATAGATTTATAATTTGGTTGGGTGGGTCTGAGGAGTCAGTGAGGGATTGAGAAACATCCTGAGAATGGAATCAAATAATTGCATCATGTTTAATACGCAGGAGTGCCAAGCATTTAAATTGATAAAGACATATTTTGGGCAGAAGTTCTTGCTTTTATAAATGCTCTTATGAAACGTGAGAATGTATGAAAAAGAAAGGAAGAGAAAGGTGTGGGCATAAAAAGGCAGAAGAAAAGTTTATGAAAAAGACAAGAGGGGGTGGAGGGAGGAAGACATAGAGAGAGAGGTGCTGTGAGGAAATTCAGTAGACACAAGTTGTGTAATCATTGTGCCCTGAGTGACGAGAATGTACGCAGCAAATTCAATTTAGGGGTCAGAGCTCTTTTCTTTAGACGGTCGACCAGTTCATTTATTAGCTTTTGTGAAGCTTCAGTGTCATTTAGCCTCAACTCTGCATGTCACAAAATCACTTCAACTTGCTCAAATGTGTCTAATTGAGGATTGTAATCTTTTCCTGCTGGATCGGTGAGCCAGATGACCAACTCAACACCCCTTCACTTTTTCCACAAAACCAAGGTAAGCTTGGAGGCAATGGGCTTCAATGGAGCTTTTGAGGTCCTTTTAAAAGCTGGGAGCATCTCTGTTATTAATTTCTGGAGTGTCTATAGATGAAGTCTTGAGAACACAGTAGTGTTTATGCATTACTCTGCTCCAGGAAATCTGCCTTGCACTCAAGGATGCTTCTTTTGAAGAAATATTCACAATTATGGTGATATCACCACATCAACTGATATGGTATATTTGCTTGTACTACATTGTAATTCTATCATTATGTAAATATTTCCTCAATCATGTTTTGATATTAAAGCCTTTTGGCTAGGATTTATTGATGTTCAATTCATATACAATATACCATAACAATCACTGATGTCAATTTACAGATAACAGGAAAGCAATTTCAATAGCAGAATCATTTTAAATGGCAGTACAAAACAGTACATTGTAAACATTTCTGAGAACAATATTTGTTTCCTTTAATCTAACACTTGTCTTGGTGTTGGACAATGTGTCGTTGTTTTAGAGCCTTTTGTGTGCGTTTATGTGCATGCTGATTTTCACAGTCAATAACTATTAATTGTTTAAGACCTCCCTGACAGTTTGATATGGCTTATCTAACTTTGTATAATTGGCAGAAAAATCACTTTATATAAATCAACAAAAACAGAGCTGTATTTTATACCCATCATGTGACTAAATTAGTGTTCTGATATAAATCTTAATCAGGGTTAAACTAAAAGTTTATTTTGGCTGAAGAAAGTAGAAATGGTGGTATATATACACTGTATATTTATACAGTATATTATATAGTTATCTTGTGGATAATATTCTATTCATTGTCAAAGTATCAAAAGATATTGTAAAAGACAGTGGGTGAGAGATGGCATGAAACAGATGCAAAAATATGAAAAGCAGTAGGTTTCAGACAGAAAGAGAGTGAGAGAAAGACTGGGGCAGATAAAGAAAGAACAAGAAGAGATACAGTATAAAGATGGGGTTTGTAGATAGTGTGACATCCCCGGGATATTTGGTCTATCATTAATGGGCCCAACCTGCAAAGACCCGCAGTCTGAAAAACATGTTTAAACATATTTTCTTATGATTTAATGTAACAGCCAAGGAATTCAGTAAATAGGCCACTTTAATATAAAATCTTTAATATTTGTATTATGATTTATTATTGTTACATCAATTTTTATCCTAATGAATTTTTATTTTTTTTTAATATAAAATATACTGTATATAAAATATCCACCCATCCATCTTCTATAGCCGCTTGTCCTATGTAGGGTTGCGGGTAGTGATGGAGCCTATCCCAGCTGTCTCAGGCCAAAGGCAGGGAAACACCCTGGACATCACAGGGCTAACACAAACAGACATACACATTCACACTCTCACTCACACCTACAGGTAATTTAGAGTTTCCAATTCACTTATCCTGCATGTTTTTGACTGTGGGGGAAACAGAGCACCTGGAGGAATCCCACGTGAACACGAGGAGAATATGCAAACTCCACACGGAAAGGCCCAGGGTGAGCCAGGACTCGAACCGGGCCTTCTTGCTGTGAGGCAAGAGTGCTACCCACTGAGCCACTGTATTTTTAGGGCAATCAATCGCATATGTCAATATTTGCTGAGACAGGCACCCAAATAAAGATAATACAATAAAAATAGGCAGATGTTATTTGTACCCATAGTGCAAATAGTGGCAAATATTATTTGCACCCCAACCCTAGTACAAGTAATGGTAGATGCTGTTTGTATCACAGTGCAAATGGTGGCAGATACTATTTGCATTCATAATTAAATACTAACATAACAGTATCGCTGCAGTGTTTTTATTGTGTTTAGAGTCCCACAGACACACTACACCAACCCCTACCCCTAAACCTAGCCCTAACCTTCCCTTAGGAACCATAGTATCACCATAGTATTTTTTTTCCTTCCCTTTTCTCCCCAATTTGGAATACCCAATTCCCAATGCACTCTAAGTCCTCGTGGTGGCGTAGTGACTCGCCTCAATCCGGGTGGCGGAGGACGAATCTCAGTTGCCTCCACGTCTGAGACCGTCAATCTGCGCATCTTATCACATGGCTTGTTGAGCACGTTACCGCGGAGACCTAGCACGTGTGGAGGCTTCACGCTATTCTCCACGGCATCCACGCACAATTCACCACGCGCCCCACCGAGAGCGAGAACCACATTATAGCGACCACGAGGAGGTTACCGCTTGTGACTCTACCCTCCCTAGCAACTGGGCCAATTTGGTTGCTTAGGAGGCCTGGCTGGAGTCACACCAAAGTATTTTTTGTGAAATAGTAACCACAAAATTAAACATGATTAGTATATAAACACCATTACTGTATTAACCCCACAATTAACGGACAGTCAGGTCTGCTGAGAGGATTATTGATGCCCCCCTACCCACCTTCAAGACCTGTACATCTCCAGAGTGAGTAAACGTGCAGGTAGAATCACTCTGGACCCCACGCACCCTTCCAACTCCCTCTGTGAACTGTTGCCCTACAGAGCACTGAGCGCCAGGATATCCAGGCACATGAACAGTTTTTACCCTCAGGCCATCTTCCACATAAACAGTTAAACCGCCTCAGGGCTCCCCCATAGTGCAAAAATATTGGCACCCTTGGTAAACATCAGCAAAGAAGGCTGTGAAAAACGATTTATTTTTTATACTTTTGATCTTTCATTCAAAATATTCACAAAAATATATCCTCTAATGCAGGGGTCTTCAAACATTTTCAGGCCAAGGACCCCTTGGCATGTAGAGAGACAGAGCAGGGACCCCCGTTGCATATTGTCTGAAAATTGAATGTTGCATTTTATGCCTATAAAAATGTGTATGGTACCATATTATTGTATGTACATATTTCATGATGTTTACATTGCAAAGCCATTAAAATAATCATAAAATTAGGTATAGCAGAGATCTGCAACCTTTTTGACATGAAGTGCTAAATTTCCTTTTTAATCACTGTGCCACACCCCCTCCAAAAAAAAACAAACAAACAAACAAACAAAAAAAATAAATAGACAGAAAGACAGACCCTGTCCATGCAGAATTAAAAGAAAACTTTTATAAGGTTACTGATAGGCCTATACCTGAATTCTTCATCTCACGTTAGTGATCGATTTATACATATGTTTCAAAATTACTGTTAGTTTCTGTAGGAGTAAAACTTTGTTATGAGGAAAAAAATGGACTGTATACACCTTAATGTTGATTTGACAGTCACCATCAGAGTAGCCTATGGCAGCTTGATAATCTCAGCAGTAACTATATATTTTGACATATATATTACATATACCGTACATACATAATAAGTAAGTAAAGGCTATTGTTCTGAAAGCAAAATGCAACTAATAATCTAAGAAACTGTAGGCTGACATCCGCACACCGCAAAAAACACAAAGCAGACGCGTTTACTTATGCAACCCTCTACTGCAGCGCTGCTTAACCTGATATGCATTGCGTTATGATCGGCTTGAAATGAGCATGGGCGATGAGCTAATTTCGTCACAACTTTAACAATGTTTGCCGTTCTATTTAGTTCATAAGAAGATATGGCATGCAGGTTCGAAGGGCTTCAGAATGTGGATGGACTAAAATACATACTCCTCTCTCGCCAGGGACATGAGATCGCCTGTGTTCTGTGACTGTTACCTTGTCCTCGAATAACGTATAATGTGCGAGTAAGGGCAGCCGATTAAGTTTCTGGTTCCCCCTAGGGTAAGGTGTTGCCCCCCTCGGTGTTGGTGCCCTACGCAGACTGCGTAATATGCGTATAGGGAGCGGCAGTACTGTCTCTTGCTCGTGTGCGAGTGATTATTACGAGTGCCGATGGTGGATCAAACAATAATTTGCGGACCCCCCGCAGTACCACCACGGACCCCCTAGGGGTCACAGACCCCCTGTTGAAGACCCTTGCTCTAATGGATGTCAAACAATTTCTAACACGTTTTAACAAAAAACAAATATTTTTGTCAAATATATGTGTGGCACAATTATTGGCAACCTTTTATTCATTACTTGGTACAACCTCCCTTTGCCAAGATAAAAGCTCTGAGTATTCTCCTATAATGCCTAATGAGGTTAGAGAACACATGGCAAGGGATCTGAGAACATTCCTCCATACAAAATCTCACCAGATCCTTCAAATTCCAAGGTCCACATGGTGGACTCTCCTCTTCAGTTCACCCCACAGGTTTACTATGGGGTTCAGTTCAGGGACTGGGATGGCCATGGCAGAACCTTGATTTTGTGGTCAGTGAACCATTTTTTGTGTTGATTTTGATGTGTGTTTTGGACCATTGTCTTGATGGAAGATCCAACCAGGGCCCATTTTAAGCTTTCTGGTAGAGGCCATCAGGTTTTGATTTTTTTTATCTGTTGGTATTTGATAGAGTCCATGATGCCATGTATCTGAACAAGATGTCCAGGACCTTTGGCATAAAAACAGCCCCACAACATTAAAGATCCACCACCATATTTAACCATAGCCATGAGGTACTTTTCCATTGGATGCCTCTCTGTGTGCGCCAAACCCATCTCTGGTGTTTGCTGCCAAAAAGCTCTATTTTTGTTTTATCTGACCATAGAACCCGGTCCCATTTGAAGTTCCAGTAGTGTTTGGCGAACTGAAGACACTTTAATTTGTTGTTGGATGAGAGCAGAGGATTTTTTTCTTGAAACTCTCCCAAACAGCTTATTGTGAGTAGGTGACGTCAGATTGTAGTTTTGAAGACATTCTGACTCCAAGACACAACTAATTTTTGCAATTCTCCAGCTGTGATCTTTGGAGAATTTGTGGCCACTTGAACCATCCTCCTCACCGTGCATGGCCTATTGTAAACATCTCTAGTTGATTGGAACTTCTTAATTATTGCCCTGATGGTGGAAATTGGCATTTTCAATGCTTTAGCTATTTTCTTACAGCCATTTTCCATTTTGTGAAGCTCAATAACCTATTGCCGCACATCATAACTTTATTCTTTGGTCTTACCCATTGTGATAGATGACTAAGGGAATTTGGCTTGTGTGTTACTTCATATTGATACCCCTCTGAAACAGGTCATGGCTGAACAATTTCATGTTCCTAGTCACCCAGGTGAACTAAAAAATTTAAAATATGAATATTTTACTCACAGGAATTTCTAGGGGTGCCAGAATTGTGCCACATTTATATTTGACAAAATGTTTTGTTTTTTGATAAAACTAGTGTTGTGTTTGCAATTGTTTGATATCCATTAGAGGATATATTTTTGTGAATATTTTGAATGAAAGATCAAAAGGATAATCAATAAAGACATATTATTCACAGCCTTCTTTGCTCATATTTACCAAGAGTGGCAATATTTTTGGCCACCACTGTATCTCATGTACATATGTAAATTCACATTTAATTCAATAACTGTACATACCCCTAACTTGCACATACATTACAACTTGCAAATGTACATATGCCATTATGTGATATGTCCTATTTTTTTATGTCTATTTATACTCTTATCTTATTTATATTCTGTGTCTTACTGTAATGTTCTGTGTGCACTTGTTTCTCCTATCACCTTTTCTCACCTGTATGTGAGAAAACTTGCCAATAAAGCTCATTCTGATTCTAATCAAATCTATGGTTTCCACCAAAAACATGGTTACTACAATATTACTATAGTATAACCACCTTCATATACATTTTCATATATTATTATAAGTTGTATTAAAGGGACAGTTCAGCCAAAATAGAAAATTCTCTCATCATTTACTCACCCTCGTGCCATCCCAGATGTGTGACTTTCTTCTGCTAAACACAAATGAAGATTTTTTGAAGAATATTTCATCTCTGTAGGTCCATACAATGCAAGTGAATGATGATCAGAACTTTGTAGCTCCAAAAATCACATAAAGGAAACATAAAAGTAATGCATATGACTCCAGTGGTTAAATTCATGTCTTCAGAAGCGATATGATAGGTGTGGGTGAGAAACAGATCAATTGTCAGGAAGGATGATCCTGACATCCAAGTGCGGAGACAATGATCTGATATTTATTTAACAACACAGCAATGCTGGTAAAGCTTCAAATGGGGGGAACCCTGGCACCGACTGCAGCGCGGAGAAGGATGGTGTGTTCGTAGGCTTGTGTGCGTAGTGGTCGTGTAGTGTAGGTCCTTGAGGAATCCAGAGAGAATAGTATGTTCGTAGGCTTGTGTGCATAGTGGTCGTGTAGTGTAGGTCCTCAAAGAATCCAGAGAGAATAGTATGTTCGTAGGCTTGTGTGCATAGTGGTCGTGTGCAGAGCAGTTCTGGTGCAGAGAGGTATAGCTGAGGAGAACTCAGGAGAAGCATCAAAGGAGGCGAGGCAACAGGTAGGATGGTAACCACAATCCCGGCGCACACAGCGCAGACTGGTAACCAATATACAGAACATGTAACAGGGTATATTAGGGCAGAGGGAGAGAGTGGTAAGCAACAGGACTCAAACAACAATCGAGCGATGAACACAAAACAAAGTGAGGTAAGTATAGACAGGGAACTAATGGCGATCAGGTGCCGCTCACTCGCAGCGAGATGGAATGATCAGCGTTACCATAGAACAAATCAAGGCTTCCATGGCAACGCTGATTATGCAAGCCAGTGACACCTGAACCATAGAGAGAGAAAATGTAATGACAAACTGGAACAAACCAGTGGACTCGTGAGACCGTGACATCAATATTTAAGTCTTTTTTTAACTCTAAATCTCCACTTTCACATTGTGGTGCCTGTTTAGTTTCACTTTTACATCTGAAAGTGAAATTAGAGATTTAGGGTAAAAAAGGACTTGGAAGAGAAAAGGATCTGATTCTCACCCACACCTGTCATATTGCTTCTGAACATACAGATTTAACCACTGGAGTCTTATGGATTACTTTAATGCTGCCTTTTTGCCTACAAAGGCCTGATCACCATTCACTTGCATTGTATGGACCTACAGAGCTGAAAAATTCTTCTAAAAATCTTCATTTGTATTCAGCAGAAGAAAGAAAGTCATACACATCTGGGATGGCATGAGAGTGAGTAAATAATGAGAGAATTTTCATTTTTGGGTGAACTATCCCTTTAAAGAAAATCTTAAGAGATTAGACAGGAACCAGAATAGGAAAAAGAGTGTGACAAATGCACACTCACCAGCATTACACCCCACTCCACTGAAGTGACACTAATAAAGCAGTTTGTCACAAATGTCAATGTTTCCAAAAGACTACTGGGGTGTAAATAGCCTCCTATGTGGGATGTGTCCAATAAAAAAAATTATGTTTCAAATAGCCTAATTGTAAATATAAATGATAGAATTGATTGCAATATATTGCATTATTGTAGCAGACAAGTAAAGCATTGATTAGACAATGCAGAAAGTGGCTTTAGAAGGAAATATATTCAATGTTTCATTACCATATCATTGAACAGTAGCTTACAGTTGAAAGCAATTCATTTTGTAATTAAATTCTTCACTATGTAGTGCTCTCACACGACACGTTCTTGCATTCCATCTGTGCTACTTTTTAATTGTCGGTCTATGTACGTACAGTTTATGCCAAATGGATGCTTTTGGAAAGTCTTGCTGATTTTCAATGTCATAAACGCCACATGGGACACTGTGTCAAGTTAAAAGTTTGAAAATCAGATCTCGAGATGCATTCTGCTTGTGAGGTTTGTTGAGGTGCCCTGACTGCCCCCAGCTGATGGGGCTCATAAAAACATGCTTGAATTGGGCTGTGTCTAGAAGGTAACACCCCAGCAGCCTTGTCTCACGAGTCTCATCCACTGTTACTAAGGTTAGGTTTGGGGTAAGCTTTAGGGTGCTTTCACACTTGGTTCGATTGCTTGGACCGAAACGAGTTCATTTCCTCCCCCATCCGCCTGACCCCACTGGTCTCTATTCACAACATATTTTTTGGGTCCGAACCGCGGTCCGATTACGTCATCAACATAAGTACAAGCAGCAGCTGTTTACCACTGTATCTAGGTAACAACTCGAGAAGACGTCACTGTGTTAAGTGAAGTAATAAAGTTTGTCTCTTTGGATTTACCACGAAAACTTGCCATGCACAGAACAACACTTGTGTTTGTCTCCCGCAGATGCATTGAATGTGCAATGATGTGATGAATATTAACATTTGTCTGCCGCGAGCCCGCGGATGCGTTGCAAGTGATGTGAAGAATGTGAGCTGCTCTCTGAAGGCGGTGTATTTGGACACAAGCAGGTAGGAGAAATGCATCACACCATAACAATTGCGATCGGGAGCCTGCAAAGACGCAAATAAACGTCATCACAAGCGGTTCACTTCTGCGATTTGGTACGATTGTGTTCATATCAGCAGCGAACCGTACTGGAGTTCACATGAACCATACTCCAGACCACCTTTTCAAGCAGACCCGGGTGCATTCACATTATCCAAACAAATCGAACGTTGAAATAATTCGACCCCGGGTGCGCACCAAAATTGCTAGTGTGAAAGCACCCTGTGGTAGGGATCCAGTTAGGGTTAGGTTAAGGGGCAGGGGTAGGGTTAGGGGTAGGTGTGAGGTTTTTGGGGGACTCCAAATTACCACTATAAACAGTATGTGATTGCCGCATGCGGTTCTCACGAGACTTTTGGCAACCAGGGGGTTACCTTCTAGAAACCACCCTTGAATTGCTCCAGCTGAAGGAAAATATGTGCTTTTATTACAGAATATGGGTCAGGAGGCATGATTATTTTTGAAAATATTTTCAACATTTTATTTTTTATATAATTAATCGTACCAATACATTAAATTGAAAGCCCTAATTTTTATATTTTTCTATGTTATAAAAACAACACAAAATGTCAAGTGTTTATATTCAGATTTATTAAGTGCATGTATTTGTATTGCTTGAGGAATACAGTCTGTGATACAAATATGCGTTTATGTGTTTTTTTCTCTGTCTGTCACTAGGGGAAGAATGTGTGTGTTCTTATGCTACTGTGTGTTCCCCTCTCCATGATGGACATTCCTGGTCCTTGCAAACATGCCATAACCATGGACCACCTGCTTCAACTAAAACAACTGGTAAGTTAACAGATCAATACACTTAATAATCAATAAAGCCATGCTCCCCTAATGGAGCCAACCTTTGTTTTTTGGTATGGTTTCCTAGTATCTTGTGCCTGCTTAACATTTTCGTCTTACACTTTATTACTCTGCAGATGACTAACCAGTTGCTGACTGGCTGTTCAATCACATATACGTTCATTGAAAGGAAGCACCTGGTAAGTGTGTTTTTAAACATTCTTTAAAAAGTCTGTGGAGGTGTGCTCATTCAGTTTTTACTTGTTGTGTTGGACATAATGGCATTTGTCTTGGACTTACACTGACAGGGCTGTGGATACAGGATCATTCAACGCAATAGTGTTCAGTTTCTGAAGCCACTGTAGAAATTCACTATACACAGTCAACCATCATTCATTTAATCCATGAGTTAAAGTATCCAATAACAGGATGGTGAGTAGTAT
Organism: Myxocyprinus asiaticus; assembly: GCF_019703515.2. Classification (NCBI taxonomy): domain Eukaryota; kingdom Metazoa; phylum Chordata; class Actinopteri; order Cypriniformes; family Catostomidae; genus Myxocyprinus; species Myxocyprinus asiaticus. The sequence continues at coordinate 33,464,982 of NC_059367.1, forward strand.
TCGGCTATTCATATGATCCTTACATGGTGGCCCCTATGAGGGGACCCTCTCCATGTAGAATAGAACAGCTTTTATAAGGTTACTGATATGACTGGAGTCTTCATCTCATGTGACTGCTCGTGATTTAATACACATATTTCAAAATAACTATTCATTTCTTTAGGAGTAAAACTTTTTTATTGTGGAAAAATAACTGAGTGCACATTTAAACAATGGCTATGTTCGGGATGGAATGCTGGTTTACCAGTTACTGAATACTGCACAATATACACAGTATACAGTATAAAGTGAAACAGTAAGCATTATTAGATAATAAGAATACAATAGTATGCTAGAGTGATGTCACATGACCTCATCGTGTCACACATCTTCAAAATAAATATGGTTCTTTTTTATTACATTTTGTGTAAATGTTCGTAAAAAATCATGGCTGTAATTATTTACTTTGCACAGTATGCATACTACAGTATATACTGCAGAAATAATACGAGTAGTTAGTATGCTATTCTGAACAAAGCCGATGACTCATTCTGCTTTCAAATCAAAGTTTTAAAAATAGATGGTGCTGTCTACTTTTCTTTCATTACAAACTTCTCCACTGCTGACACAAATGTTTGATGTTTCCAATGCCTTTTCTTTAAAATTTGCCCTTGGAAATGCAGTAATGTTAGAGCTGTTTTGGATTAGATCCTCACTTCAAAATGTCATCACTCAAAGCTTAGTTTTCTGTTGTGGTGCCCATTCAAAATTAATTTTGATGTAGATCTTCATTCCAGACCTCAACATTATCCTGTTACCATATTCTAATTGGGGCAAAATGTTTCTCTGTAGACATGGCCTATTCCTCTGAACTTTGGTTTTTATGCTCTCAAACAGTCTTGACCACGTCATTGTACAATCATTTATGAACTGCACCATTACAAAACCAAAACAGTTCTTTTAAGACCCTTTCCAAAAGTCAAACTTTGATTTCTATGTAAAATGTGTTGATATAAATTCAGTGGCTGATTCAGTAGACAAACTGTATAAGTACTTTGTCTTGATTTCCAGTAAACATATCTAACAAGATAAATTTATTTGAGAATTAAAAATGACATAAGACATTAAGGGCCCTATCTTAAGAGTGCAAGTGATAACTCCAGTTGTGGAAAGAGTACGGATTTTTTTACTTAAGTAAAAATACTGCTACTGAAGAAATCGAGTACAAGAAGTAAATAAATAGTTTGCCGAAAAACTACTCAACTAATTACATTTTTAATTACATTACTTTTTGAAAATTATATTATATATAGTATATACGCTTCTACACAAAGACATTATTGTTCTTGAAAGAAATGCTTTCTTCCTTTCACCAAGGATGCATTAAATTTATCAAAGATATTACCAAAATCATTCATTACAAATTATTATTACGGTTTGAAATAATTGTTTTAAATGATATTTATTCCATTTGTTCTTTACCCCTGATGCAATCAAATACTGTCATCTATTCCTTGCAAAAGCATTCTAAAGTGCTAATTTGGTACTCAAGAAAATGTTCTTATTATTAGAACATGCAGAAATCACAATACAGTGGGGGTTTTCCCCATTTGCTGAGGTATTGAGTTCTTACAAGTTGCTTTACACTTGCAAGTCAAATTTTGGCTTTAAAAATAGGCAAAAAGAAACACATTTCTCCTGAAATTCTGTTTTCTTAAGTCTATTGTTTTAGAGAGATGAAGACTAGTCCATGCATTACTGTTTTGAAAAAAATAATCTCTAACCAGGATAGAGAGGGAAGTGGACGGCCAGATGCACAACAAAAAGACAAGTAAATCACAGTCTCAAGTTTGAGAAACAGACTCCTCACAGGTCCAAAACTATCAGCTTCTAAATGCCAAAGATCTGCATTGCTGCAAGAGGATTCTTGGACAAACAGAAAATTTTAAGAGTACAACATTTATTTAAATAGAAATAGTCATTTGTAACATTATAAATGTCTCTAAATCATCTCTAAACTACATATTGTGCATTGTGACTGAAACACATTCCTATTTCAGGTTTATTCTCATTCATGTACACTACCGGTCAAAAGTTGTGAAACACTTACTCATACTTTATTATACTATATTTGTTTTGGTTTTTTTCTTCTTCATATTTTATAATAATAGTAAAGTCATCACAACTATGGAATAATAGAAATGGAACTATGGGAATTATGTTGTGACTAAACAAAATCCAAAATAAATCAAAACTGTGTTATATTTTAGCATCTTTAAAGTAGTCACGCTTTACCTAGAATTTGCAGACATGTACTCTTGACATTTTCTCAACCAACTTCTTGAGGTATCACCCTGGGATGCTTTTTAAACAGTATTGAAGGAGTTCCCATCCATGTTGGGCACTTATTGGCTGCTTTTCTTTATTATTTGGTCCAAGTCATCAATTTCAACAACTTTTTTTTTTTTAATTAAATTTGAGTTTTATAATGAAATAAATGAATATGGTGGCACAATTATATTTTTTGTCTACAAAACTAATTTCAAATATTTAAGCATACGCCTTCAGATCAAAAGATTTTTAAGATCATGAGAAACATTTCAGTCAAGTGTTTCAAAACTTTTGACTGGTAGTGTATGTCCAAGTATTTTGGCTATTAAGTTAACATACTGTACAAAACTAATATAATGCAATATCATAGAGGAAATTTATCCTCTATGATATTGCAGCAATTATCCAGATATGGAATGAGATGATTAAGCAAACTATTATCAACTCTTGCATGCCAACTGGATAAAATATTTAAATAAATATTTGGCAAAAATAAAAATTTTACACACAGTGTTTAGTGAGAGATATTATTGATTCAGACACTAAAAGTGGTTGTTCTGTATATGTATTATTGTATTACAGTTGTAATAATAAAGTATGAATTAACATTATGGTTATTTAACATACTGAGGTATTATTATTAAGTATATTGTAGCATTTGTTTACATTATGTTTTGTGATTTCTCATACCTTCTTTATATAACATCCATCCCTTGCGCACTTTTAGCCTCTAGCGGGTGAGACAGGGCAGGGAAGTACAGTACAGCACCATGAGCGAGTGGTACCCACTAGGACAGTTTAGTCTGAACAAGAGGGGCGAATGGTTGTGGAATTTAACACGGGAATACAATACCGAACTGATGTGGATTGATAGAAGGGTAGAGCCCGTCTGTGCGAGGAACCGGACGGCAGAAGAAAAAAATAATGTTCCATGAAAAGTCAAAAGAAGATCGCAATGTACGTAATTGCAACTATATCAGATATTATTAATAAAACACGGGAGCTCGTTGCGTGGGCATGTTTTGCCCCCATATTTTGAATTTCGGGGATATTTTTGTCAATTTCAGTGGCATTTTTGCTCCGAGTCCCCATTAATTTCCGACACTGTTGGCATTGTATCTTTCTAAGGTATAAAAAAAGTTTTTTTTAGACATATAGTGGCAAGCAAACAAGATATCCCCACATATACACTATATTGCCAAAAGTATTCGCTCATCTGCCTTTAGACGCATATGAATTTAAGTGACATCCCATTCTTAATCCGTAGGGTTTAATATGACGTCGGCCCACCCTTTGCAGCTATAACAGCTTCAACTCTTCTGGGAAGGCTTTCCACAAGGTTTAGGAGTGTGTTTATGGGAATTTTTGACCATTCTTCCAGAAGCGCATTTGTGAGGTCAGATACTGATGTTGGATGAGAAGGCCTGGCTCGCAGTCTTCGCTCTAATTCATCCCAAAGGTGCTCTATCGGGTTGAGGTCAGGACTCTGTGCAGGCCAGTCAAGTTCTTCCACACCAAACTCGTTCATCCATGTCTTTATGGACCTTGCTTTGTGCACTGGTGCGCAGTCATGTTGGAACAGGAAGGGGCCATCCCCAAACTGTTCCCACAAAGTTGGGAGCATGGAATTGTCCAAAATCTCTTGGTATGCTGAAGCATTCAGAGTTCCTTTCACTGTAACTAAGGGGCCAAGCCCAGCTCCTGAAAAACAACCCCACACCATAATCCCCCTCCACCAAACTTCACAGCTGGCACAATGCAGTCAGACAAGTACCGTTCTCCTGGCAACCGCCAAACCCAGACTCGTCCATCAGATTGCCAGATGGAGAAGCGTGATTCGTCACTCCAGAGAACGCATCTCCACTGCTCTAGAGTCCAGTGGCGGCGTGCTTTACACCACTGCATCCGACGCTTTGCATTGCACTTGGTGATGTATGGCTTGGATGCAGCTGCTCGGCCATGGAAACCCATTCCATGAAGCTCTCTACGCACTGTTCTTGAGCTAATCTGAAGGCCACATGAACTTTGGAGGTCTGTAGCGATTGACTCTGCAGAAAGTTGGCGACCTCTGCGCACTATGCGCCCCAGCATCCGCTGACCCCGCTCTGTCATTTTACGTGGCCTACCACTTCGTGGCTGAGTTGCTGTCATTCCCAATCACTTCCACTTTGTTATAATACCACTGACAGCTGACTGTGGAATATTTAGTAGTGAGGAAATTTCACGACTGGACTTGTTGCACAGGTGGCATCCTATCACAGTACCACGCTGGAATTCACTGAGCTCCTGAGAGCGGCCCATTCTTTCACAAATGTTTGTAGAAGCAGTCTGCATGCCTAGGTGCTTCATTTTATACACCTGTGGCCATGGAATTGATTGGAACACCTGAATTCAATTATTTGGATGGGTGAGTGAATACTTTTGGCAATATAGTGTATGTCAAACTACACTGTGTTAATGTTTGACAGTTAAAACATTGCCTACCTTAAAATCAAGTGAAGACTGATCAGTGGTTAAACATGACCTCGTACCTGAATGAACGGCTCCTCTCCAGAATAAAATGAAATATGCAGAAAATCACAGTATTACAGTTCTTATATAGAGACAGGGCAGAAAGTCTTGGAGAAGCTAGAGAAGAGAGGACACCGGCGGCAGTTTATACAAGCTGCTGTGCTCATGATTCTGTGCCCTGCGGGCTTCCGTCGTGCTGCACACAGCCCGTTTTAGTTTATAAACAGATTTAGCGCTTATAACTTTCTTCTTCCCAAAAATTCAGAAATATTATGCATTCTTTTGTACTTTGTAATTGTGGTGAAAAATAACAGTAAAAAAATAACATTTTTAATCAACTCAAATAAAAGTAAAAGTACTATTATTAATTTATACTTAAAGTAGAAAAATGTGAAAAATGTTCTCAAGTACTGTAATGAGAGTAGCTGTAATTCATTACTTTCCACCTCTGCTTAACTCATAAACGCAAAGTCAGTAGGCATGGCCATGAAGTGTTGGTATTTTCCTGCAAGCGTGCACTAACGTGCTAATCGGTTCAATGGAGGTTCATCTCCGGCACCGTTATACAGTCCATTCCCTGTCAAGCACCAGCGATATAAACAAAGACAGTACATTCATAAAAAATTGGTTGTGTAAATGGACTGTATGCAATGAACTGATAGAATACAAATATGGATTTACATTATTTTGTGCGTCCTTGTTAAATGGGACATGTTCTTTTTATATGCATGGAAAATGTGTTTCAGGGTATGGATGTAGGCTCTGTTAAATTATAGAGAATGTAAGTATTATTAATCATTTTCATCTACTGACACACAAATCATGTCTAGTATTAATAGTGATTGTGTCGGCACACACTACACTTCTACCAGTCGACATTGATTTCTAAATTCAAATTACACTTCAAACAAAACGAAAATATAATCAAAATAACAAAGTGGTCAAAAAATCATACCAAATCCAAACATTTTACTCTCTCCTTTTCCACCGGCCCCTTTTGCATAGACTTAAACATAACAATAAAATTGATAAAAATAATTGAAAAAATAAACCATGACCTCTAGAAAATGTAACACAAATCATCTTTTTTTGTTTCAGCAAACGGCTTCAACAGCGATCATCAAGGACATTATTTGATGTTCTGTACTTTCAGTATTTGGACATGAACTTTACTACCATCTGCTGGTGAAATCTCCAAACTGCAAATGCAGGAAATGAATTTGGACTTTGCGCTGAGTTAAGACGTGGTATTGAAACGTCTTTGAGCAATGACATATTTCTCAGGAAAATAGCAAATTGCGCTTTGCGCCACTACAGTTACATACAATACACCCACAGTTTGCACGCCTACACCCACAGTAGCGCAAACACTCCCACCCATGCCCACTTGTGCTTTGCGCTGGCACGAAAATTGCACTTAGAATTGGCGCTCTCACGGAAAATTGGATAAGATGTTGCACACGGTCGTAATGCGTAGCTCTGCACTTTGTGCACTCGTGAAAATAGAGCCCTATGTCTTACTTTCAAGAGAAATCAAACTAAATTTAGTGATCTTTATTAAAACAAGAAAAAACTATTTGCCAATGGGGTAAGAAAAATAAACTTGTTTTCTTGTTTATGCATAAATCTCAGTAAATTTTCATTTCAATTAGTCATTTTGCTTCTCAAGTAAATCTATATTGTTTTTTTAAAGGATGTTCAGATATTTTTACTGAAAAAAAAAAAAAAGACAGGTCTGGCAGTTCGACCTACTTTTTACCCAACCCACCTCCTACCTGTTTCTTATTCATTCTTTTTTTTTTTCTTTTTTTTCTTTAGAGTGTGGTGTGTTATGTGAAAGCCTCTTTGCCAAGGGTGCTGGAATTGTTTCATTTCCACTTCAAATACTTGCGAGGATCAAGCAGTGCTCAAGCAGTGGTCTCCATCCAGAACCTCATTCTCAACATCTACTCGCAACACTGCATACCTTCACTAAATGAAGAACTGGAGGTGTGTGCTAGCTATGGAGAAAACATTTCTTATTCTTTGAGGTTATATGCAATACAGAGAACATGTATAACCCAGAGGAAAATATTATTGATCAGAGGTTGTTCTTGCATCATTTAGGAGACATAATGGAGCTTTTAGTCATGTTTCATTTAAGTTTTGACTTTGTCTGAGATGTTTCTCCAAAAAATTCCTTAGCAGAAATTTAAATAGAATCAAGTGAGATGAGCAAATGATCTAATTTGAGTCTGAAACTTTGTTGAGATGGTAACATTTTACAATAAGGTTCCATTTGTTTACATTAGTTAATGCATTAGGTATCATGAACTAATAATGAACAATATATTTTTTACAACATTTATTAATCTTTATTAATGTTAGTTAATAAAAATACAATTGTTCATTGTTAGTTCATGTTAGTTCATAGTGCATTAACTAATATTAACATATACAACTTTTTATTTTTTAAATGAATTATCATTAAACAAGATTAATAAAATGCTATATAAGTATTGTTCATTGTTAGTTCATGTTACTAATGTTAACAAATGGAACCTATTGTAGAGAGTTACCGTTGAGATTTCTTCTGAAACTTGTAATATTACTTCAATCTTTTTCTTAGAATAGAAATCTGGGAAGCAAAAGTCTCCATTTGCTCTCAATTTAATCTCATTGTTATCTATTTTAGATACAAATGAGATCTCATTTGTGAATATTCTTATGGGTAAGTGACCTTGCACTAATTTAGTCAATTTTGCCCCGTGTCTATGATCAAATCTGTTTTCCTCATTCGTTCTTACTGTAAGAGCAACAAATCTCCAATAAATCCAGTTAAATTCCTGCAGATGGATGTTTGAGGAGACCTTTATTTATTTTTAAGCTAAGTTTTTCATTTACTTAGTCATTTTCATTAAAAAATATTTTTGAGGATTTTCCCATCTGGTAGCTGGTGTCATATATCAGCTGTGCGTGAGAATTGTGCTGGTTTAAGTACGGGTGCAAAGAAGTCCTGCTGCTACGTTGTCATGTGAAAAAGACATTCAAAGACAGTATGCTTTCAACATATTTCTGTTTTATTCCTTTATCCCAAAAAAGGAGCTTTTTTAGTGATTTATTAACAATGACGCCCATACTTCCGCTCACATTTAGCTATGTCATTTCTAACTTAACCTTCATGTACAGTTGACTGACATGCACCAAAAAAGCTTTAAAAAAGTGTCTCTCGCACTGAAGCAAACCATATGTTCTGCAGTGGACTCTGGGACTCCTTCAAGCTACACTCGAGGGTGTGCTTTTTGTATTATTGACTTTGCTGAAGGGAATACTAAAGAAAACTCATTCTTTCAGTCCTTAGCATCTTTAACATAGGGATTCCCCATTCTGATGAGCTAAAGGAAACATGATGAGGCTAACATACATACTAGGGTCCTAAAGAAAGTTTTGCATTTTTGTAATTTAAGACTTTTTTATTATTATTATTACAAGGTACATTATTAGCATCACAATGAGAAGTTGAAAAAATTACATGAATTTCAAAATTTCGTAGTATTTGGTGGTATGTGCAGATTCTTTTTAATGATAGCATGCACTCGAGAGCCTTGGACTTTACAAGTTTGTGCAGAGTTAACTTGGTCTATGTCACAAATTTGCTTAAATTTGACTAATGACCCATGTGTGCAGCATATTAAAATATATTTATTTATTTTATTTTGACAAACTTGGCCTTACTGGCTTCTAGCAGAATATTTTTTATTTTTTATTTTTTTTTTTTTACTTACTGAAAATATAGTGATAATAAACTGCAATTGTATAAATATTTTGTATTAAAAAAGAGATGCAGTGACTTCTATAAAAAAAAAAATATATATATATAATTAAAATTCAATTAATGTTCAATTTACTTGATTTAGAACATTTTGTCACAACATGATTTTGTTGCATTCTTTACATTTAAACTGGTAAAGGGGAAGTTTACTTAAACCATTTGAGTTTGGACTACATGAATACTTTTTGTGGTTTTAGCAGTGTGGGTTTACAATTCGTTTGTCTACTGTATAACATTGCATGTAACAAATGTTTTCACAGTAGAATTTACTACCAGCTTCGTGCAAACGAATTGCTGAACCTCACTTCTATTTTTTAATGCCATGAGAATATAACAGGCACAGTGATAGCCTATACTAAATAATGTACATTAAGACAAAAAACCATAAGCAGACTTTCGAAACAGAACGGGTTTATTCAGGACATTCTGGGCCCCTCGATTATATATTGCTCTGGGCCCCTTACCTATTAAAATTATACAGTTTTGAATTTGTTGTGGGTCCTCTGGGACCTTTGGGCCTCTAGAATCATTACCACCTTTCACCCCATATTAAAGTAGAGTATATCATTTTCGGGGGGCGTTATCAGCTGCACGTCCAATACCGGTGTTTGCCAGTTGATTAGCGACACCAATATGCTGGATAAAGCAAATGCAGCAACTCTGGAAAAATGACAAAAAGCTCTTATCTCATTGGTCAGTCAGTTTCCATCGCACTCCGAAGAAAAAAAGAATTAGACCACTCTCCGTAAAAAAAAACTTTGCATTGTCGGTGGACAATTTATCGGACCCAGTTTGAACAGTGCCACCGGAATCCATTGTTCCCATTCAAAGCTAGTTTGGAACAAACAGTCGCACCAAAAAAAAAGGATTTGATGTGAACAGGCCATTAACTGTGCTGTGTTTAAATTTTTGACCAATTTTGGTGTTCACAGTCAAAAATGGCCTATTAAAAATTGCTTAAAAGTCTCTTGTTATGCTATATTATCACCAAATCTTGGATTAGATATTTTTGCCAACTTGTTTTCTTTCAATTAGCACAGGTTTTGTATTTCTTTTTGGAGCTTATTGATCGTAGGCCTCATTGACCAGAGCTTATGCACCTCAGTTTTTGAGTGAAAAAATGATTGTTTGTGGATCATTTTGGCAATATTAAATAAAATATTAAAACATTCTGTGCTATTTATCACACTAGTGTGCTTTAATGTTTAACTAGGAAGTTTGTTTTGAAATGCTTTTATTTTGTACAAAATGGCACATAGTAACACTTGTGGTGTTCCCGGTCAAAAATGACCAGCCATTGAAAATGAAAGGGGGAGATCAAAAATAAGAGAAAAACTGAGTGTGAATGTGTGCTTGTAAACATAAAGGCCTCGGACCTGTGCACATGCACATACATACACACACATGCGCACTAACACACACATGCGCACACACACAAACACACACATGCTCACGTACATGCACAAACTCTTTTGAGTATTACATGCTTTCTTTTTCACAGAGATGAACTTTATCCTACTCTGAACTGCATCCAACATCCATTCAACATTACCACACATACACACAAACACACACATGCACGCATGCATGCACACACACGCACACACACACACACACACACACAGACCCACACCAGAAATGTAAGCGCAGTGTAATTCTAGCGGGAAGACTAGCAGCTGTACATCATCGTACTATTAGCTAGGTAACTCCTAGCCAATCACATGTAAGCCGTTGCTTTATAAGTCTGCTCACATTATCACATTGCTGTTTTAGTTGTGCTAACATGGCAACCTCCACCACCACACCACCACCAGTCGAGTCCTGTCCTGCACGAGGTAGGCTCCTCGCCCCTGCCTCCTATCTCCGGCAGGATATGACAGTTCCGAGTACAACTTCTTCTGACCGCCAGACGGGGCTTACGCCAAAGAGAGACATTACATTTTCTGTTTTATATTCATCAAATAAATGTCATCTTGAATTTCACTCAAGTCTGCAAGTCTTCCTGATAGAACTGTCTTTGCCCCACAGTGACCCCTCTCCAATAGAATCTTTCTTTGATGATCTTTCTTTCATCAAGAATTGTGTTTCAAATGCAGAGCACACATTTACAAGGCACATGCAAAAAGCTATTGTCAGTCATGTACATGAGGACACAAAACCACCAGGCATTCATTAATTTAGTTTGTTGTTGATAAATATAACAGAAATATGAACGGTGTCGGTATTTGTGTTCCATGAAATGTTCTTTATATGACAGTGTTAATGTGTAAATAGGCTTAGGCCAGTTTTATTTGTCACAATGGTCAGATTTGACAGGGAACACCACAAGTGTTACTTTGTGCCCCTTTTCAGAAAATAAAATCATTTCAAAATAAAAGTCCTGTTTTTTTGTGATCATTTTCAATAGCCGGTCATCTTTGACCATGAACACCACAATTCTATTGATTCTATTGGAGAGGGGTCACTGTGGGGCAAAGAGAGTTCTGGTGTGTGTGTGTGTGTGTGTGTGGTAATGTTGGATGGATGAATGGATGTTGGATGCAGTTCAAGGTAGGATAAAGTTCTCTGTGGAATACTCAAAGGGTTTGTGCGTGTATGTGAGTATGTGTGTGTTCATGTGTGCACGCATGTGTGTGTGTGTGTGTGTGTGTGTCTGTGTGAGTGTGTGTGTTAGTGCGCATGTGTGTGTGTATATGTGCGTGCACAGAACTGAGGCCTTTATGTTTCCCAGCACACATGCACATATGTGAACACCAACATGTAAGAAAGCATGTAATACTCAAAGAGTGTGTGCATGTACGTGAGCATGTGTGTGTTCGTGTGTGTGTGTGCTAGTGTGCATGTGTGTGTGTATGTGCGCGTGCACAGACCTGAGGCCTTTATGTTTGCAAGCACACGTGCACATATGTGAACATGAACATGTAAGAAAGCATGTAATACTCAAAGAGTTTGTGCGTGTACATGAGCATGTGTGTGTTAGTATGCATGTGTGTTTGTGTGTGTGTGTGTGGTAATTTTGGATGGATGAATGGATGTTGGATGCAGTTCAGGGTAGGATTAAGTTCATTTCTGTGAAAAAGAAAGCATGTAATACTCAAAAGAGTTTGTGCGTGTACGTAAGCATGTGTGTGTGTTTGTGTGTGCGTGTGCATATGTGTGTGTGCGTGTGCACAGGTCCGAGGCCTTTATGTTTGCAAGCACACATGCACATATGTGAACATGAACATGATGAACATGCTCCTGAACCCTCAATTTTTCTCTTATTTTTGATCTCCCCCATTCATTTTCAATGGCCGGTCATTTTTGACCGGGAGCACCACAAGTGTAACTTTGTGCCATTTTTTACTAAATAAAAGCATTTCATAACAAACTTCCTGGTTAAACATTAAAGCGCACCAGTGTGATAAATAGTACAGAATGTTACACCTAAAAGTGTAACATGGTGTATCAAATTCAAAACATTATCAAAATTTTTGGGGGAAGTTGTGATACCCTGTGTGAGCAAAGTCAGTAAGTTTTAGTCCAACAGGATAACATTAACTAACATTTTCGGGTAAAAGAGAATCCTCTTTGGATCAAAATGACTGGAACACAACATGAGGGTTGACGTAGCACTGATGAAACTGGGCAGGGGATTTCCATTTCCCAGCATGCTTTGCATGGGACTCAATATGGAGAGTAAATGTTAAAATTAAGTGTTATTTTATGTGTTTTTGTGCAAGTTGAATTTAAAGGGGGATAATGTTTTGTTATGTTGAGATTTAGAAGAGTTTCTGTTATGTTGGAGTTCTGGGGTTACTATTATTTTGAAGAGTGGAGCTTGAGCTAACAATAATGACAGGTAGATGATCACATGAAATTGATTGCTCACTTCACTAAGCAAATGCAGTCCTAAACATAGCATAGTTACTAAACTACACTTTTTAGTGCTTACAACCAGCATGTATTTAGCATGCTAACATTTACTTTCACTAGTTACATAAATAAACAAGAAAGATTTATTTGAGTTACATTGACACGTACAATTTTGTTGGGGTTACCCAATTCAACTAGGTTCTTTCTACACAAGGTGTTTGTGTTGAGATTACAGTACATTCAGAAAGTATTCAGACCCCTTAATTTTTTCACATTTTGTTATGTTGCAAAAACCAGATTTTTGATAACTTTGCAAATGTATAAAAAAGAAAAAAACTGAAATATCACATTGACATAAGTATTCAGACCCTTAACTCAGTACTTAGTTGAAGCACCTTTGGCAGCGATTACAGCCTCAAGTCTTTTTGGTTATGATGCGACAAGCATTGCACACCTGGATATGGGGATTTTCTGCCATTCTTCTTTGCAGATCCTCTCAAGCTCTGTCAGGTTGGATAGGGACCGTCGGTAGACAGCCATTTTCAGGTCTCTCCAGAGATGTTCAATTGGGTTCAAGTCCGGCTCTGGCTGGGCCACTCAAGGACATTCACAGAGTTGTCCCTAAGCCACTCTTGCGTTGTCTTGGGTGTGTGCTTAGGGTCATTGTCCTGTTGGAAGGTGAACCTTCGACCCAGTCTGAGGTGCTAAATGCTTTGGACCAGGTTTTCATTAAGGATATCTCTGTATTTTGCTTTGCTAAGCTTTCCTTCAACTCTGACCAGTCCCCCAGGCCCTGCTGCTGAAAAACACCCCCACAGCATGATGCTACAACCACCATGCTTCACCGCTGGTATGGTATTGCGCAGGTGATGAGTGGTGCCTGGTTTCCTCCAGACATGACGCTTGGAATTGAGGCCAAACAATTCAATCTTCATTTCATCAGACCAGAGAATCTTGTTTCTCACAGTCTGAGAGTCCTTTAGGTGCTTTTTCTGCTTTCTTGCACTGACGAAAGGCTTCCGTCTAGCTCCTCTGCCATAAAGCCCAGATCGGTGGAGTGTTGCAGTGATGGTTGTCCTTCTGCAAGTTTCTCCTATCTCCACACATGATCTCTGGGGCTCAACTAGAGTGACCATCGGGTTCTTAGTCACCTCTCTTACCAAGGCCCTTCTCCCTGATTGCTCAGTTTGGCCAGGTGGCCAGCTTTAGGAAGAATCCTGGTTGTTCCAAACTTCTTCCGTTTAAGAATTATGGAGGCCACTGTGCACTTGGGAACCTTCAATGCAGCCCCAATTTTTTATAGCCTTCCCCAGATCTGTGCCTTGACATAATCCTGTCTCTGAGCTCTGCAGGGAGTTCCTTTAACCTCATGGGTTGGTTTTTGCTCTGATATGCATTTTCAGCGGTAAGACCTTATATAGACAGATGTGTGCCTTTCCAAATCATGTCCAATCAATTGAATTTACCACAGATGGATTCCAATCAAAGTGTAGAAACATCTCAAAGATGATCCAGAGAAATGTAATGCACCTGAGCTAAATTTCAAGTGTCATGGCAAAGGGTCTGAATACTTATGTCAATGTGATATTTCAGTTATTTCTTTTTAATACATTTGCAAAGTTATCAAAAATCTAGTTTTTGCTTTGTCATTATGGGGTATGGAGTGTAGACTGATGTGGAAAAATAAATAAATAATTTAAAGCGTTTTAGCATAAGGCTACAACATAACAAAATGTAAAAAAAATGAAGGGGTCTGAATACTTTCTGAATGCACTGTAGATAGTAATTTTAAGTTAAGAAAACTCATTTCAAACATGTGGAACCACTGTCCACGGCTGAATCAAGTTCAGACAAAGAGCAATTTTTTTGAGTGAATTATTTAAACCGATTCACTTACATGAACCGTTCAAACAAACCAATTTACTAAAATGAATTGGCCTTCCAAATGCAAAATCTAAGTGAAATGGTGAATCACTTATCCCGGACGAACCAATTCACTTGAATGTTTTGAACTTCCTATGAGAAAGAGCAAGAGGACAGCTGCAGTGTGCTAAATAGCTACAATATGACAAGAAAGCATTATAGTGTTTTGCCATGTTACACTATTACTCGTTGGAAAAATGAACTTATTCCTAAAATATCTAGACTATTGTGAAAAAAGTTAACTACCGTCATGCTGCTGAAAAATGTAATTAAATTAGTTGCTGTTTAGTTGTAGCGGCTGCCTATATTGCCTATGCCAAGATCTGTCGCTGAGTACTTTTGAAAAATATGTTTAAAATGATGCACACTCACATGAAATGAAGACTCTAGGGGAAAATCTGTTTTGTTCTACATATGCTACCGGGCGACATTCATGAATGCTGCCATGTCGAGATTACATTAATTTTCATTTTCAATTGCTGAATAAATTAATCATGGCTGACTGCAAAATGCAAATGATACTGAGTGCACCTTTAAATATTTCTTATTCATGTTCCAGTATTATTTGCTGTTCTTATTTATTCTGAATATTTATGCTAAGAATATCTTTAAATATGATGTTCTTTTTTCAATTCTAAATGTATTTCCATCTGCCAATGATATTTGGGATAGGCGCAACCTCTACAACTCAGGTTGAGCAGGTATAGAAAATGTATGTATGCATGGATGGATGTTTATTATTAGGTATAAATTCAATCCCAGATTTTCAGTGTGGTCTTAGACCTTTGGCCCCCGTCCAAGTTATTGACAATTTTAACTTAACAAGAAAAAGTGTTTTGCATTTAAATAACACTACAACTCAACAAACAAAGTACCATTGGGTTCTCTTAAGATCTGACAAAACAGTGTTAAAATACAGTACATGTGATTTCAATGTCTCAGTATTTACTTTCTCAGTCTCTTATTTTCCTTTCTGTTTCATTCTCTGCAGGAAGACCCTGTGGCATTTGAGAGGCAGTACAATGAGTCTCCTGTCCAGGCACTACAAAGAGTAGAGGAGGTCCTGTCCCTCTACTTGCACCTCATCACAACCACTGAAACTTCTCTTAACTGGACCTGCGAGCAAGAGTACAGCAGCAACACACCCCCTACTATAACACAGCTAACCACTTGCACAGGTGAAGACATGTGAATGCATATACATACAGAACATATTGTAAAATGAAAAAGAAACAGGTAAACAAGTGATGCTGTGGGCAAGATCAAGACTGATCTGACCATTTATTTCAAACAGACACACACACATATACCCCTCCAGCAGTGATTAAAGCCATATGTTTGCTCTTTGAAAGTGACTGCGGTGGGGTTATTCGAGCAAGATTCTCAGGGGTCCTCCAGCGCTGATTTCTACAGGCTGGCCTTCATTGTGGTCTCCATCTGTGGAGGATTTCTTACTCTACTTACCGTCTACTGCCTCCTAAAGAGAAAGGTATTTATGGGCATTTTACTTCAGGTCCAAATCTGGTTTTAAGTGTTTAATGTGCACATGTCCTGACATTGTGACCTTCCATAATTGGCAAACCATTAATCTTCACACTATGAAATGCAGTTGACTGCTCTTCATCAGCATTGAAAGACTTATAAAGTAACAGAATCTAGGGATTACAAGCTTTTATTTACACATTTATATGACGAACAGTTACAAACTAATTTTTGTGGATTTGTTTTCTAAGACTTGGTAAGATTCTCTGTATTGTTTTATGATGAAAGTCTACCAGCCAGCCTAATATGTTTCACCTCAATCTGGTATACATTTGTGGTGGTGCATATGCCTAACACTGACTATTGTATTGTCTCTGCCAAGCCCTCCATTTTTAGAAGTTAGGAGGGACTATTAAAGCAGACATTTGTTGGGGCAGAACATTTATTTTTAAGGTACCACTGAAATTCAAGGAAGATGTTTTTTGCAATTGCAAACTTTTTTGTGTAAAGTTTGCACATAATGAATAGTAACTCTTTTTAAATGAATATACAATTCTCAAAACTTATTATTGGAAAATATGCTTAAATGTGAAGTGTGTCATTTCTAGGCCTCTAGAGATGCTTGTTTTTAAATACCTGTATGTTTCCCGAACACTTCCTGCACCTGAGAACTCCACCCCAAACTTATGCCATTGGTTGAGCCAATAGCTGGGTTTCCATCCAAATGTTTGGCATTTTTAAAGCTCTTTCTTTCTTTTTTTTTTTTTTTTTTTTTTATTCAACTAAAGAAAATGCTAATCATTGCGCATTTCCTTCCACTACATCATGTGCATTATCTTGAGGGAGCCCACCTTGTCATGATTGAGCAGTTGAATGACCTACAGTACTTGCTTCAGGGAGAATTATATTTGCGGTATTTGGAGCAAATTGTCAGAAGACGCCTCAAAATGAGTGTAATATTTCATATAATGAGGGCTGAAATGGCTGCTATGCCCATACACTGCCAGCCTCCACCTGGGAGTGCCCGCACTCAAAACTGTTCTGGCAGATTGTGAGGACCCACTTTAACGACATGTAAAGGCAATGTTTGAAGAATTGTGTGCCAGGGTCAGACCTTTCGTTGGGACAGTCACATCAAGATATTGCACACTATTAACACGTGCACAAATGGTCAAAACATGTCATCGTTTCCATCACCTTAATGCAGATTTTTACTTATGTGAAACTCTAGAAAATCCAGCTTTTGTCTTGTGCATAAACTTTTAAGCAAATTTTGAGAGTTTATGCCCATTTCAAGAGTTTCCATTCAGGTTTTCTTAAGTGCACATTTTAAATTCACATAAAAATAGTTGGAAACCCAACAACTGTTGCTGTATTGGAGTGGTCAGAATGCTCAAACTGACACAGCAATACTTTGAGCCACAGAGCAACAGTCTTTACACTTTTCGGGGAAATCAACCAACTAAGTTGTCTCTGCATATTAAGATGGGATAGGAGAAAGTATTTCAACACTGAAAAAAATGACACCTTATTTTAACTAAGTTTGATAAAAGAAATGAAAATGCTGCATACATTATTTGGCAAGTATTTGGCAGAGCCACATGTAGCAATGTCATCTTGAATTTATTTGGGGCAAATGTGTACCAGCTTTGCCAACTCTGTGATCTTCCCCCAATTTACCGTACCAGGCAAAATGGCTCCAGGTTGTTCAGGTTAGACAAATCAGACTTTGCAGGCATTTACTTATTTGGTTTTGAGCCACAATAGTGTTGTCCTTGTGTTCGGGATCACTGCATGTCTAAATGATGGGCTTTATCCCAAGCATCAGTTTTTCCAGTCCATACTGATGGAAAGCAGCCCCACAGCATAACCCTATAATCACCATAATTCAATGAAGGTGTGGGTTTTAGAGGTGTTGGCAGTATTGCGCCACATATATCACTTTGAAGTTTGACTTAAAAGATTTGATCTCCATCTGACCACAGAATCTTTTCCTACTTTGGAATGGGGTCATTTTATTTTCTTGCAAAAAAGTAGTTCAGGGAAAAAAACTTAAGCTGACCACAAATTAAATTATGCCTACAATAATACAAAAAGGCTGACATGGTTCCAAAATTATTACTGTATAATAAAGGCATCAATCCTGATTTTAAGTTACATTATTTTCCAAAGGTTTTTCATTTCCCCCCACATTTAACAACAATGATATACAATGTAACCTGGGGAGCTGTCACCTTATAAATCTTTAGAAAACACTTAGTACACATTCAGAAAACTCAATAGATCCCTCTATGTTCCCTGTTATCATGACAAGTCTTACTTCTTTGTCCTTAAATTCTGTTATATGTTTATAATTTACCTTTCATGATACAAGTATGGCCACTCCCCTTTTATGCCCTGATTTATAGGAAGCAAAGTAAAGATATTTGAAGTAAAGGTATTTTTTGTTTTATTTTGCATGTTCTGTATTATTAAGATGGGCTTCTTGTAGAAATACTACATATGCTCTTTCCTTCATTAGTTTGGACAGAATCTTCCCTCTTTTAACCGGATTGAGTACACCATTGATATTAAAGGGACAGTTCACCCAACAATGAAAATTCTCTCATCATTTATTCACCCTCATGCCATCCCAGCTGGTATAACTTTCTTTCTTATGCTGAAAACAAAAAAATATTTTTAGAAGAATATCTCAGCTCTGTAGGTCCATATAATGCCAGTGAATGGAGATTTTATGGTCCAAAAAATACAAAATGGCAGCATAAAAGTAATCTATAAGACCCCAGTGGTTTAATCCATATCTTTAGAAGTGATATGATAGGCATGGGTAAGAAACAGATTAATATTTAAGTCCTTTTTTTTTTACTATAAATTCTCCTCCCTGCCTAGTAGGTGGTGATATGCGCAAAGAAAAAAAACAAAAGAAGAAGAATGTGAAAGTGAAAGATGAGATTTATAGTAAAAACGGTACCCATCATATCACTTCTGAATATATACATTTAACCACTGGAGTCATATGGATTACTTTTATGCTGCCTTTGTGTGCTTTCCGGACCTTTAAAGTTCTGGTCACCATTCACTTGCATTGTATGGACCAACAGAGCTGAAATATTTTTCTTTGTTTATGTTCTGCAGAAGAAAGAATGTCATACACATTTGGGATGACATGAGGGTGAACAAATGATGAGAGAATTTTCATTTCATTTGTGGTTGTGGTTGTTTCAATATGTGTGGTCTTTTTGGACCGTGGAGGAAGTTTTGAGTTCTGAAATTTAGAGTATGTTTACAAAGTAATTCATAAAACTTTTCCTTTGCAAAAGATCAAAGAAAATTAGGTTTGCATAATATGACCCCTTTAAAGAGCACCACTGTGACTGGATAAATGGATATATTGTTGTGATGCCAATAATGAAGTTCAGGCCCATATTTAATTTTTAAACATCCTTGTTATAGGCCTAAGTAAAGAGAGTATGTTCATTGCACATAGACAGTGAAAGGTGCACTTTTTGTAGAGTGTTTTTTGGATATCTGATGTCACTTATGCATGTAATTTTATTTGCATTTATTATCTTCTACCTACAGAAACTGCAGCATCAACTGCACAGAGCAAGAATGTCATCAGAATGAAGGTAACTTTGCGTCTGACCTTACCATTATCTTGAAACTTAAAGATGAAGTATGTTTCAGTATTAAAATAAGTTCTTCTATCCCAGCTTAATATGTAGACACAACTATAAGTTGGCCAATCATAGGTTAATTTTCTTGAAAACGGTAAACACTGTGTCTCTGTGGCGCTATAAAATTCTTGTGTTTGTTTATAGCGACCCGCACCAACAACATTACTCAACCAAAGGTGTGAGTTGGGGGCGGGATTACGTGTCTGTTTGAACAACTGCAGATGAGGGGTGTATTCAAAAAGCTGTTTTGAAAACAAGCTGTTGATTTTTGCTATTCCTTTCGATGGCGCTAGTGTCACAGAAATTACATACTTCAGCTTTAACTTCCTGAGACCTGAGCATGACTGTTGTGTGCATTTTCCATTTCCCTTTCTGATTTGTATCTATTAGAACCTAATAAAAATGCAATAAATAAATAAAAATCTAGAGCAAATAGTTTTCCTAAAAATGTATGGCAACAAATGTGGACAGCGGTACTAAGTTGTAAAATTTCAAATAATACCAAGCTATAGAAAGTCAGATTTATTTTAATCAAATTGTGTGTTGGTTATTCATGTTTTGAGACGTTACAGACATTACATCAGAAACTAGCATAACTGATTCTGATTCAAAGTAATGACAAGCATCATCCAATCACTGCCAACCATGTTAAAATAAAATTATACATTATAAATTCTGAATCTATGTACTGATTATCATTGTCCCATGTCTGCTTAACATGTTGAGTGGTCGAAACATCATCTGCATCCTGAAACTGAACTTTTGATAGGAAGTTTGGATTGAATGCACTTAGCTTTATAGAAAGCTATAGGATGCTCCCTTGCTCCCTATTTATTGAATGACTTAACCTCCAGTGAGCTGTCTGTCTGCACTGTTCTCAGAACAGTTTTAAATGGATTTATTTTCATCCTAACTCCATATAAAGCCTCTGAAAGCAACACTTTTGGATGAAGCCGTTGAATATCAATGTGATACTGCACAGTAAATATAGGATTTCTAAGGAAACTATGTGCTAAATGTTGTACATTATGTTTAGTAGCATGGCATTTTGTGATAAATTGCTCAAATTTTAAAAATGGCATATTAGATGAAACTAGAGACTCTAATCTTTTGACTCAAACAGGTTTCAATGTAAAAACTTAATTAGGTTTCTTTCCAGATGTAGTTTTGTTGCCGTTTCTCTCAAAGACAAACTCGGCGGCATGTTGCTTTGCACATGACTTCGTGTGTAGAAAGTTTAACCCTTTACTGACAGCCCAAAGTCTCGTGAACTGAGATAAGTTGATTTAAATTAAATTATGCGTTGCATATAGCAAAGCCAAAATACAATGTCCACGCATGTGCACGTGGGGTCGCACAAGGTTAAACTTGCTAATGCACGAATGTTTTATTGATTTTACATATTTTATGTTACTGAATGATTTGTACATATAACCTGTAACTATGCAAAGTCATATCTAAATTTATCAATTACAGATCGCACATTGTCGAAAACTTTGAAGTAGAAGAACAAGAATGTAAGTATTTTATGACACTTAACCCCTTTTAAGAGCTTGATTTCATATCTATATCAAAAGTGACATAAAACATAAATTACTTAATGGATGTTGGCATTGGACGCAGGTGTCCACACCAGGTTTCTTAACTAGATTAACTAGCAAGGATACCTTGGTCAACCAGCTGGTCCAGGTTTCTTTGTGCTGGTTTGGTGCTTTTCTGTACTCTCTCTATCCAAAGCGACTTTAGGGAAATTGCAGAATATCCAGCAATCCAAACAATGCAGGGTGATGGACATGAATGGATGAGTGTTTCTGCAGGTTTCGTCTTTTGGAATCTAGACACTGCTGTTGGGTGACCTTCACCTTCCTCTTGATTGCCCTCATGATATTTTACAGTCAGTAAAAATTCAGAGCACCTCTTGTAAACCTTGTAGAAAGGGCACCCCACAAAATCTTGGACAAATGGTAACTCCAGTTGCCTTGACAACAACCTCCTGTACTTACTTTCAACTAGGTTTCTTGTTATTGGTGTTTTTTTGCTGTAACTTCAAATTCAGTTACTTGTTCTACAAAAGATTTGCTCAATGTAACAGCCTGATAAATTGTAAACACGACTTGCATCAGATTATCTGTGAATGGTCTGTACCTGGTTGGTACCTGCAGAATATGAGGTACATTCTTGGGTCCCGTTTATGTAGCTGCTTCTTATGGCTAGTTGATGTCATATCCTTGACTGAGGCAGCAGCTTCTTTTCTGTCCTGACAAAACAGATGGGCAGTTATGGGTCCATGTTTGATGCCTGCTCTGAATTATGCTAATAATCCACATAAATCGAATTATTGTCTTCATGGCACCAAAGATAGCAGGCTTGTTTGAGGGATTCTGTGCAACAGAGGATGTGCTACAGGAATCCTCTCTCTAGGCACTGATGACATACTACTGATTTAGCCTTTTCCCCAAAATCAGCAGTTAAAAGGCCTTTGAAGACATAACACACAGACCAAATTACATACACACCTAAAAGCAAAAGGTAAATAACAGAATGCTTGATGAAGCAATCTTCTAGGCCTCTGAATAGTTTCTAAAGTCCTTCCAATTCTGCCAGAAAAGACTGATAGCCTTCACTCACCACACGCCATGCTAAAATTATGCTCACAAATGTTACATTTCACACAAAAACTTGAATGTTTGTGCTCAAATACTGAATTCTCATTCTTATCATTCATAGGCCATATGTCCAACCCACAATGGTTTGGCTCCCACCTCTGCACTGATTTCTAACTGATCTGATGATTTTATCTGGAAACCCAAGAGACCATAAACAGTGAAACAGACTGCCTTGCTCGACATCACCTCAAACAGATTTACAATATATGTCTGATTTTTCAAGAACACTTGTGCAGTATTTGTACAACTGTGTACATATGCAAATATGGAGTAATATTACAAACAAATATTTCTGAACTACTGGAAAGGTCTACTAGTCATAGGATTGCATGTAAAATATTGCTAACAGCAATCCACAATGCAACTAAAAACTTAAAAAACTAGACTGGAAGCAAAAGGAAAATCAGTATCATTATATGATATGTAAACAGAGTGGATTTGTTTAGAGTTATGCAATGTTGATTTCAGATGTTCCAAATTCAGTTGTCACCATACTATAATGCTGTTATTGTTCATATGTGAGCAGTATCTTACAGTAAAGGGTTAATTGTTAATACTGAACAATTTCTTTCAGTTTCAATTTTAAAGTAAATACTGTATATATTTTCAATGTAAGGAGGTTAAAGGGATAGTTTACCTGAAAATTTAATAATTCTCACATCATTTACTCAGCTCTGTAGGTCTTTACAATGCAAGTGAATGGTGGCCAGAACTTTGAAGGTCTAAAAAGCATATAAAGGCAGCAAAAAAGTAATCCATACGACTCCAATGGTTCAGTCCATATCTTCAGAAGTGATATGATAGGTGTGAGTGAGAAACAGATCAATATTGAAGTTATTTTTTTACTGTAAATCTCCACTTTCACTTTCACATTCTTCTTCTTTTGTTTTTGGAGATTCGCTTTCTTTGTGCATATCGTAAAAAAAGTTCTTAAATATTGATCTGTTTCTCTCTCACACCTATCATATCGCTTTTGGAGATATGGATTTAACCACTGGCGTTGTATGGATAACTTTTTTGCTGCCTTTATATGCTTTTTGGACCTTCAAAGTCCTGGCCACAATTCACTTGCATTGAAAGGACCTACAGAGCTGAAATATTCTTCTTAAAATCATAATTTGTGTTCTGCAGAAGAAAGAAAGTCATACACATCTAGGATGGCATGAGGGTGAGTAAATGATGAGAGAATTTTCATTTTTGGGTGAACTATCCCTTTAAGGGTGTTGACACTCAATTGTCAGAAGATAATTAATAGGGAAAGTCTAGGCAGATACTGTATAACAGACAAAAATTGGACAAAAGATTATCAATATTTAATTATAATTTTTTTTTTACCAGGTGACATGATGATATTAAAAATGCTGATTGTGCTGCTGACAATCACTTTTGTTTAGAGAAGGCAGTTTTGCTCTTTCGCATTGATGCTGAGTGTCTCCTGTGGCTATATGGTACTGTCATTGTGGTTAAAATGTTTATCAAACCCTTATCCATTTAGGGAATCATATAATCTACAGTGCTTTGGAAAAGTATTTGCTCCCTTCCTGATTTCTTCTATTTTTTTTTTTTTTGTATTTTTCATACTAAATAGTTTTAGATCTTCAATCGAGATATAACATAAAACAAAGGCAGCCTGAGTTAACACAAAATACTGTTTTCATATATATATATATATATATATATATATACTACTGGTCAAAAGTTTTGAAACACTTACTAATTTTTTATTATAATTTTTTTCATATTTTATAATAATAGTAAAGTCATCACAACTATGGAATAATAGAAATGGAACTATGGGAATTATGTTGTGACTAAACAAAATCCAAAATAAATCAAAACTGTGTTATATTTTAGCATCTTCAAAGTAGTCACCCTTTGCCTAGAATTTGCAGACATGTACTCTTGACATTTTCTCAAGCAACTTCTTGAGGTATCACCCTGGGATGCTTTTTAAACAGTATTGAAGGAGTTCCCATCTATGTTGGGCACTTAGTGGCTGCTTTTCTTTATTATTTGGTCCAAGTCATCAATTTCAAAAACTGTTTTTTTTTTTTATTTTATTTTTTTATTACATTTTACTTTTATAATGAAATAAATTAATATGGTAGCACAATTATATTTTTGTCTACAAAACTTCCAAAATTTCAAAAACTGAAAAAAAAATTTCAGTCAAGTGTTTCAAAACTTTTGACCGGTAGTGTATACATATATATATATATATACAGGGTCAGGAGGGTTACTTTTGAAATGTATTCCACAGATTACAGAATACATGCTGTAAAATGTAATTTGTAACGTATTCCGTTAGATTACTCAAGGTCAGTAACGTATTCTAAATACTTTGGATTACTTCTTCAGCACTGGTCGATTTTTTCACTTGTTTTGACTATAAAAACTCTGCCAGTATAGTAAGACAAAATACACATGTTAAAAATACATTCTCTGAAAAACCTAAATATCTTATGCAGTGTTGTTTCTAAAACAAGATAAATCAAACTGATCTTGTTTTATGGATTTTTAGATATTTTTACAGGTAAACAATAAAAAAATTATTATCAAGAATACAATTTTTGCCCTAATATCAAAGGTCTTACTAGAAAAAAAGAAATTATGATCCTACGTGAATTTTCATGATAAAAAAATATGATCGTGCCTAGTAACATGTGCATGTAAAATGGCTAGAAATAGCATTTTAGCTTAGTGTAAAGCTGACAATTTACACAAGGTTTATTTCTATTTCTTCTGCTCCAAACTTACTTCAAACTGTCTGCTCGTATGAATGTAACACATCATAAGAAAGTGTTTCACTGCTGTTCAAATGCACTTTGGATCACATCATTTATATGTATAAATGTTTTCCATCTGAAAGGACTAAATATTAAATGAAACAAATGACAATAAAATTCAAAGTAATCTCTTCAGTAATCAAAATACTTTTTGAATGTAACTGTATTCTAATTACTAATGATTTCAATTGTAACTGTAGTGGAATACAGTTACTTATATTTTGTATTTTAAATACGTATTCCTGTTACATGTATTCTGTTACTCCCCAGCCCTGTATATATATATATATATATTTCATTGAAGCAAAAAAGTTATCCGACACCTAGATCACCCATGTGATAAACTAACTGCCCCCTTAAACTTAATAGCTGGTTGTGCCTCCTTTAGCAGCAACAACTGCAACCAAATGCTTCCAATAACTGGAGATCTGTCTTTCACAATGCTGTGGTGAAACTGCTTTAGTTCAGCCACACTGGAGGGTTTTCAAGCACGAACTGTCCATTTAAGGTCCTGCCACAACATCTCAATTGGGTTCAAGTCAGGACTTTGACTAGGTCACTCCAAAACTTTAATTTAATTCAGTGGTGGACTTACTCCTATGCTTTGGATCATTGTCATTCTGCATAATCCAGTTGCGCTTGAGCTTCAACTAACGGACTGATGACTGACATTCTCCTTTAGGATTTTCTGGTAGAGAGCAGAATTCATGTTTCCCTCAATTATTGCAAGTCACCCTGGCCCTGAAGCAGCAAAGCATCCCCACACATCACAATACCACCACCATATTTGACCGTAGGTATGATGTTCTTTTTGTGGAATTCTGTCTGATTTACACCAAATGTAACGGGACCCCTGTCTTCCAAACGGTTCCACTTTCGACTCATCAGTCCACAGAACATTCTCCCAAAAGGTTTGAGGATCATCAAGGTGCGTTTTGGCAAAATTCAGATGAGCCTTAATATTCTTCTGGGTTAGCAGTGGTTTTCTCGCCTCGCCACTTTTTTCCTCATAATTTCTGGAATTTCTTTCGACCTTGGCATAGTGTGCTACTGGGTGAGACCTTTTAGCCAACTTCATGCTGCTGAAAAAGTTCTATTTAGGTGTTGATTTGATTGAACAAGGCTGGCAGTGATCAGGCCTGGGTGTGTCTAGTCCAGCTGAACCCCATTATGAATGCAGTTTCATAGATTTGGGGATTTAGAAACTAAGGGGGCAAATACTTTTTCACACAGGCCCAGTTGGTATTGGATAACTTTTTTTGCTTCAATAAAAAAACATTATCATTGAAAAACTGTATTTTGTGCTTACTCAGATTGCCTTTGTTTTATGTTAGATTTTGTTGAGTTTTTGAAACAATTTACTGTGAGATATACAGAACACAAAAACAGAAGAAATCGGGATGGGGCAAATACTTTTTCACAGCACTGTATGCATTATAAGGAAAAAGTGAAAACCATTCCAGATATTAATGTTTCCAATCAACACACTTGATACTTTTGATTTGCATTTTGTTTCTGTCAAACGTCCTGTTAGACTGTGCATCACCTTGTTTAGTTTAGCATTAAACATGACCAGATATATCTCCCTCAAAAGCAAACCATATAAATGTGGTTGGATTTTAGAATGTCTGCTAAAGATTAGAACAAGTCAGTTACCCTCAAAGGAAAGAGTCTTTAGTTAGAAGAAAACAGGATGTGACTTGTGAAACAGATTTGGAGTCCTGCCCTCAGAGATGCTGATTGGATATTTTCCACTGCCAAATACAAATCAAAAATGTATTTTCTCTAAAAAATGAAATGCACCCATTAAACATGGTTTTCATTAGGAAGTATGGAAGTGGCAACTTACAGTTGAAGTCAGAAGTTTACATACACTTAGGCTGAAGTCATTAAAACTCATTTTTTAACCACTCCACATATTTAATATTAGCAAACTATAGACTGGCATCTACTTTGTGCATGACATGAGTAATTTTTCCAACAATTGTTTACAGACAGATTGTTTCACTTTTATCACAATTCCAGTTGGTCAGAAGTTTACATACACTAAGTTAACTGTGCCTTTAAGAAGCTTGGAAAATTCCATAAAATGATGTCAAGCCTTTAGACAATTAGCCAGTTAGCTTCTGATAGGAGGTGAACTGAACTGGAGGTGTACCTGTGGATGTATTTTAAGGCCTACCTTCAAACTCAGTGCCTCTTTGCTTGACATCATGGGAAAATCAAAAGAAATTAGCCAAGAAACAATTGTGGACCTCCACAAGTCTGGTTCATCCTTGGGAGCAATTTCCAAACACCTGAAGGTACCACGTTCATCTGTACAAACAATAGTATGCAAGTATAAACACCATGGGATCATGCATCCATCATACCGCTCAGAAAGGAAATGCATTATGTCTCCAACAGATGAACGTAGTTTGGTGCGAAAAGTGCAAATCAATCCCAGAACAACGGCAAAGGACCTTGTGAAGATGCTGGAGGAAACAGGTAGACAAGTATCTATATCTACAGTAAAACGAGTCCTAGATCGACACAACCTGAAAGGCTGCTCAGCAAGGAAGAAGCCACTGCTCCAAAACCGGCATAAAAAAATGGGGTCAAAGATCGTACTTTTTGGAGAAATGTCCTCTGGTCTAATGAAACAAAAATTGAACTGTTTGGCCATAATTACCATCGTTATGTTTGGAGGAAAAAGGGTGAGGCTTGCCGAAGAACACCATCATGTTGTGGGGGTGCTTTGATGCAGCAGGGACTGGTGCACTTCACAAAATAGATGGCATCATGAGGAAGGAAAATGATGTGGATATACTGAAGCAACATCTCAAGAAATCAGCCAGGAAGTTAAGCTTGGTTGCAAATGGGTCTTCCAAATGGACAATGACCCCAAGCATACCTCCAAAGTTGTGGCAAAATGGCTTAAGGACAACAAAGTCAAGGTATTGGAGTGGCCATCACAAAGCCCTGACCTCAGTCTGATAGAAAATGTGCGAGCAAGGAGGTCTACAAACCTGACTCAGTTACACCAGTTCTGTCTGGAGGAATGTGCCAAAATTCCAGCAACGTATTGTGAGAAGCTTGTGGAAGGCTGCTCAAAACTTTGACCCAAGATAAACAATTTAAAGGCAATGCTACCAAATACTAACAAAGTGTATGTAAACTTCTGACCCACTGGGAATGTGATGAAAGAAATAAAAGCTGAAATAAATCATTCTCTCTACTATTATTCTGACATTTCACATTCTTAAAATAAAGTAGTGATCCTAACTGACCTAAGATAGGGAATGTTAAAAGACGTTCAGCCGCAACACAAAGTTCAGAGTAATTTGCATTTTTTTTTTTTTTTTTTTTTTTAAATGTATGCAACCTCCATAAATACCCATCCTTTTTTATTACTTGATGAAATGGTAGAAGAGAGCAGGGTTGGTTTGCACATGGGTCGTTTGGCACAGGGTTAATTTCTGGGTCATAAGAGTGCTGTCACAAAAATGTTACTTTACTGCAGTGGTTCTCAATTTTTAATTAAGCCTATATACTTTCAATACATACAAAAAAAGAATACAAATTGATACTGCTGCAGGACAAACACCTGGACATGAACAAATTACAAATTGCAAAATTGGAGACATTTTACACTGAATAGATATTTTTTCTAAAAACTAATAATTGCAAGAATTCATTCCTGTGAATGGAAATCCGCCTCAGCAAAACTCCAGTAAACTTCCAGTAATAATAAATGACTGTGATTGGCCGATCCAGGACAGCGCTGAGAAAAGTAACAGGTACCACGTGAAAGTGCCACCTTCGTGCTGACATTTAAGTATCATGGTTAATGGGTTCTTGCATTGTAACTAATATTGTTGAATGTGTGTGAAGTGATTTGAGAATGAGTCAGTCAGTCACACTGCCCACTTTGAGAACCACTGTTTAATTTCTGCTCTTCGTATGGTTGAAATGAGGACATTTCAATTATTCTGACAAAACAGTTCTAAAATAATTTAGAGAGATAATTAAAATGCCTTTGCTAACAATCAGTTCTATTTTGATATAAGGTTTGGAAGCTTGTGATATGGGCTTGTTATAGTGTTTGTTCCATCAAAGAATGAAAATCATTTTGGTAGCAGCCCATCTTTCTTTCCCCACACTTTTCTTTTTGTCACTCCAGTCAAGGTCAACCTTCATCACAGTTGTCTTTAAACATCTAGGCCCTGTTTATGAGATTAACTAGAGTTTCCACATTCTTTTGTCATGGAGATCATTTATGGTCTGCTGGTCAGTTGCCTCTTTACATGGATTGTTTGGCTCTTCTCCGAGAGTTATTTGGAGACCATAGGGATGCACCGAAATTTTGGCCTCTTTTCACTTTTCTGCTGAAAGAGAAAAAAAGGCCGAAATCTTGAAAAGAAACTGTTACTTTAAAATCTGGTAACAGAAACACTCATATGGAGAAAAGGGCATTGCTTATGTTGAACATTAACATCCCTAGCGCTCTGATGTGTTATTGTGTGTCATAGCGTTCACTGTCTAGCTCCAATATGACATTAAAGGAGCATAAAAGCACCATTAAAGTAGTTCATATATGACTCGTATATTATGTTCATAGTCTCTGGAAGCCATACAAACACCAAAGCATTAAATTCTGGTGACTTATTTTCATTGTATATAGCATTTATGTAACAATTGGCTACAACATCTAAAAGAGGATATTTAGACTAGTGTCAGAAATGAACTTTTCTATTAAGGGACAACATTTGCCCCCTGGAGTTGTTTTTAGGGACATTTTTTCACCATTAGGAGGGAATTGTTAGGGCATATTTATTCTAACCATAACAAATATGACAATATGACGTCATTGTGTTACATCATATATTTCAAATTAATCAATTCATAAAATAATAATAATAATAATAAATAAATAAATAAAAAAGTACAAATAAAAAAATTAATCAATTCCTTAAAAAACATGTTCAACCTGAATAATCAGATAAGCGGTTACCTATAAATGTAAATTAACATCAAATAATTTCATGTGATATGTAGGCCTATATACTAGGTCTAGAATAAAAAGAAATATATATCCGATGTTACAAATAAGAAATGGAAATCATAAGTGGCATTTTTATTTATTTATTTTTTTGCCCCCACATTTTCAATTTCAGGGTCATTTTTGCCCCGAGCCCTTGTTCATTTCTGACCCTAGTTCAGAGCGTTATTTCCCCCCCAGCCGTTTTCCGGCATTCTCCCGCGATTGATTTATTTAGACGTCAAATGATTGGACGAAATGATTGGTTGTCTACACGTCACCAGCTTGACGACGCCGTCTGATTGGATGGTTATCGATTCTATAACTTCTGACACTTTGTCTCCGACAGTAGGAAAACTATTTGTGTTTATTTTTATTATAAGTAATTGGCTGAATCAATGTACTTGAAATAAGATAGTTATTTATATGTTACATATCACTTTGTCCTGAACAATTATGAGTGATATGAATACAATTTTTATTTTTTATGACAAACCGATTTTGCCGGGATCCCACATCTATGGTTTCAATGTATGCCAAATATAAGAATATAAATTATCAAGGTAACCATCACTTCCCATGAGAGAATATGTATTTTTTTTTTTTTTTTTTTTTTTTTTGTAATTAACTATTTCAGACTTTTCTGAGAATGCTGTGGAAAAGAAATATATTATTGCGTAGAGATGGAATATGACGTTTTCAGTTTTAGAAAGAAGACCATATGGAAATGTTTATTTTTATACTTTTTTATATTTTTATACTAAGTCCTGACTGCAGTATTGCTTAGTACAGTGAACTGATGGTAAGCACATAGCCACCCTTGGAACTGAAAATATTATATATATATATATATATATATATATATATATATATATATATATATATATATATAATTTTATTCAATTTAAAGCAGAACTTGAACTGATTTAATAATATATGGAGACAGATGCATTATTATAATTTTTAGACAGCAAGGTTATAAAATAACACTCACTTTTCTGTAAGCTAAGAAATATAAAATCTTCAATTATTTCTTACCATATTCCTAGAAACAGAGAAATATTTTAGTCCTTTTTCTACCGTAAATCTACACGCTCACTTTCACTTTAGAAAAAAAAAAAAGATTTATATACTGATCTGTTTCTCACCCACATCTATCATATCATTTCTGAAGATACAGATTAAACCACTGGAGTCGTATGGATTACTTTTATGCTGCCTTTATGTGCTTTTTGGACCTTCTGAGTTTAAGTCACCATTCACTTACATTGTATGGACCTACATAGCTGAGATATTCTTCTAAAAATCTTTTGTGTCATACACATCTGGGATGGCATGAGAGTTAATGATTAGAGAATTTTCATTTTGGGATGAACTATTCCTTTAAGGGGCAATATTTGCCTCCTGGATTTGTTTTTCAAGGCATTATTTACTTTATGAAGGCATGATTATTTAAATATATGCTGTTTGTCATCCTTTTATGTCAAATACTTAAATTTAATCAAATAATTACCATACATTCTCAATCTGAATCTCATAAATTGTGAAATGGTGTATAATAGGCCTAAAACAGAATACCAAGAAATATATCTGATGTTACAAATAAGAGCAATTCATTAAGGGGGCATTTTTTGCTTAAACATTTTTAATTTTGGGGACATTTTCATCACTGTTGATGACATGGTTGCCCCAAGCCCTGGTTAATTTCTGACTCTGGTATCATGACATTCTGACTAAAAAGCAGAAAGAAAAAAGAAAAGTCTAGCAGTGAGTAATAACTCAGCTGTGATCATGTAATAATATTTTTGTGATCGTGTAATAATGAATCCTATGAATGATATAAAAATAGAATGCACGAAGATATGCCCAAATGTTATACAACATATAAACATTTAATTGTCATTAGGGTACAAAAGTCTATTGTGGTTTACAGCAATTTTTAGCATTAACTGAGAATTAAAGACATTGTTTTCCATCACCTACAAAGCAAATGCAGCCAGGCTATAGTGAAACATTTCAATTCCTTGCTACGCACTTGACTAGATAACAGACTCACAGCTCCCTCTAGAGGTGTTCTCTGATCTTAATAAAACGTGCTAAATACACTCACTGTGCACTTTATTAGGAACACTATTGCCCATCCACTTCAAGGCTCAACTTGTGCATTCTGAGATGATATTCTTCTCACAACAATTGTATAGAGCGGTTATCTGAGTTACTGTAGCCTTTCTGTCAGCTCGAACCAGTCTGACCATTCTCTGTTGACCTCTCTCATCAACAAGGCATTTCTGTCTGCAGAACTGTCACTCACTGGACGTTTTTTGTTTCTGGCACCATTCTGAGTAAACTCTAGAGACTGTTGTGTGTGAAAATCCCAGGAGATCAGCAGTTATAGAAACACTCAAACCAGCCCACCTGGCACCAATAATCATGCCACGGTCAAAATCACTAAAATAATTTTTTTTCCCCATTCCGATGGTTGATGTGAACATTAACTGAAGGTCCTGACACGTATCTGCATGATTTTATGCACTGCACTGCTGCCACATGATTGACTGATTAGAAAATCACATAAGTAGGTTCCAAATAAAATGCTAGGTGAGTGTATACCCTTTTTAACATGATAAAAACAAAGCCAAACTCATTTTACACAGTGTTGTGAAAGTCCTTTTATTGATAGATTTAAAAAAAAAAAAAAAAAAAAAAAAAAAACAGTTTTTGATTATAAAAAGTTATAATTTCAAAGTGGTTTTAGAAAATTTAACAGCTCAAGTAGACTGTCTGCACACAAAAAAAAAAAAAAAAAAATTTAGTTGTCTTTTGTGGCTTAAAATTAAAGAAACAGACTGGAAATGAGGCAAGAGTTCACAACAGTGTCTCATAAAAGATAAAGACATTTATGACTTAAACTGAAAATACCTTTTTTCACCTTACTAGGCAATGATAAAATGAAAAAGCAGAGAAATCAAACAAACAAACAAAAAGAAATACCTTTAAAACACTAGAATATCCTTCAAGACTGGTTTCAGCAGTCCGGATCCTGTCTAGACAGGGCATTACAAGTGTTCTTAACTTGTCAATAGGCCAATATACATAAAGGAGAGTGCTGACTGAGAACTTGCTTTTGTCATTACAAGCACAGGAGATGACTGACTGTGGATTTACTCTCCTGCTAAAATACATTAAAAAAAAAAAAGTAAAAAAAAAAAAGATCAGGCCTAACTAAATCTTTATTATGTAACTTCATACATTATGACAGGACTGTCCCAGAACCGCAGCAGTTAATTTGAGAAGGGGGTGTAGGGTAAAGGTGTATGGACGCATTGCGTTACCATGGGTCAGGGATAGGCAGGGGTTAAAGGTGAAACGAGCTGTATCACCGGCGCGTCGGCCTCAGGAGCTCGGTGGCTGTGGCTGAGTCTGGAAACAGGTTATGGTAAGTGGGAAGGGGCACATAGGCAGCTGTAATCATTTTACCTGTTAAAAGAAAAGAGATTAATATTAATGCAACAAATAAACATGCAGAGAGTAAACAGAGTAAAGCATGGTAGTTTGGAGACGGGTTTACCTGCAAACCACCGGCCGTGCAGGGCGCCGACGACAGCCATTGCTACTGGGATGGTCTGACATTTTACATAAACATTTCCCTGTCAAACAAGAGAGAAAGTGTGCATTAATGATGTTGTGTGAGAAAAAAAAAAAAAAGACAAGACTTTGATCTTTTGAGCTGTAAAATGTAAGGATGAGTCTCACGAAAAACCTATCCAGGTCCACTGTATGTATAAAATATATATATATTATACACACACACACAACCGGTCAAAATTTTTGAAACACTTGATTGAAATGTTTCTCATGATCTTAAAAATCTTTTGATATGAAGGAGTATGCTTAAATGTTTGAAATTAGTTTTGTAGACAAAAATATAATTGTGCCACCATATTAATTTATTTCATTATAAATCTAAAATGTAATAAAAATAAAAATAAAGGTTTTTGAAATTGATGACTTGGACCAAATAATAAAGAAAAGCAGCCAATAAGTGCCTAACATAGATGGGAACTCCTTCAATATCGTTTAAAAAGCATCCCAGGGTGATACCTCAAGAAGTTGGTTGAGAAAATCTGCAAATTCTAGGTAAAGGGTGACTACTTTGAAGATGCTAAAATATAACACAGTTTTGATTTATTTTGGATTTTGTTTAGTCACAACATAATTCCCATAGTTCCATTTATGTTATTCCATAGTTTTGATGGCTTTACTATTATTCTAAAATGTAAAGAATAAGTGTTTTAAAAGTTTTGACAAGTAGTGTGTGTGTGTGTGTTTGTATGTGTGTGTGTGTGTATATATATATATATATATATATATATATATATATATATATATAGATATATATCTCAAGGGAAATAAAAAGCATAAAACCTACTTTTATGATCATTAAAGAAATATTTCACCCCAAATCCTTCTAAACCTGAATGAATTTTTCTTCTGCACAACACAATTGAAGATATTTTGAATAATGTCTGAGCTGTTGTTTTCCATACAACACAATGGGGATCACAACTTCAAACTCCATTTTTTGATCTCCTTTGACTTGTATTATATGGAATATAAAACTCAGACATTCTTCAAAATATCTTTGTGTTTCCACAGAACTATAGTGTTAAACATGAGGGTGAGTAAATGACAGAATTTTCATTTTTGGATGAACTATTACTTTAAAGATTGTTTTGTGTTGTGACATTATTTTCATTGACACTTTGGCTCATATTCCCCAAAATTCTCATTAACATATTGCAGCCAGGCATTTTACTATAATTCCCCATTATTCTCAACATGGAGTCTCATTAGATTTTCATTACTGTAACACTTTACAATAACGTTGTATTCTTTCATTAACTAACATTAACCAAGACTGATAATTAATTCTGTTAAAAAAAATTTTAGTTTATGAGAACTAATGCCTTAACTGATGTTACCAATTAGAATCTTATTGTAAAGTGTTACCCAGAGTTTTTATTTCTATTTAAATCAGCATAAAGGTAGTATATCAAAACTACTATAAAACAAATATTTTACAATTTAGACAATATTTTTTTTATTTTTACAGTAAAGAGAATGAGGTTTGTTTGCATTACAGGGAAAAATCTTAAAAGGGTCATATCACGAGGAATGAAATTTTCCTTGATATTTCTTCCTACTATAAAAACATACTGCAAATTTCAGAACTCAAAACTTAATCCCCAGTGAAATAAAAGCATTTATTGAAATCAAGTTGCAAAAACACCTCATTCTCTAATTCCGTGACTTCCCTACGTCATTTGGGGACTCATTAATTCATGACCACCTTTACAGCTCAAAAATATTAACTCCTACTTAAAATCATCGCACCCTTGGCCCACTAGTGCTTCAGTTTGTAAACAGAGAGAAGGACAAACAAGGCCTACTGTAGCCTAACTATTTCTGAACACCAAAGGGGACCCATCTGGACTATATTTTATTATTTTTGTATTAAAACATGCAAATACAATACGTCTTTGACTGTTTGATGCATATCTCTGGCCGCTTTTAAAAGATGTGTTAAGTTACAACTCTGAAGAGGAGAGGCCATTATCTTTTATGCAGCTGCTGCCTCTTGCTGTTTTGAGCACAAATGCGTCATGGACATGTTATTTCACCCATCTGCACTATTTTTAATTGTTGGTGTATGAAAACAAGCTCTGGATGGACGTCTTTGACCGGTAAGATGCGTTTTCGGCGATGTGCATTTCAGCGCAGAATGATCCTGGAAACTAAATGTGGATGTGTCTTCAGCATATTTCAGCATGGAACTGTTATTGAAGGATGGGGACACCGGGCGCGTCCGTTGACACGACGCAACGGCTTGAGGCGGTCTACACCGGGCGCATCGATACAAACTTTCTAAACCATTTATATGTGTTGTTGTGAGTAGTAGCGCCAGCGCAAAATGGAACGGGACATCTGTTTAATGTTGGCGCGACGCAATGGACGCTTCCATGGTAGACAGCATCATTAATTATAATGGGTTCTATTGCTTTGACGCAATGCGACTCTTACATCCGGTGTAGATAGGGTTTGAGTGTTAACAGTTGTGCTTGAGATGAACAGTTTAATATATTCAGATGCAATGTGTTGGATGTGTGTTATGTGTAAACCCTGAAATTTAGTTTTATGTTTTGGAGCTTGTTCATTCTCTTCAGATTGAGTTTAAAAAATGGCTGAACTTGAGGGGCTGCACAATGTAAGCAAATCAGAACAGTGGGCATTTACGATTAAGTTTTAAGGAGGTGCTTATGCCAAAACCGAGCGTTTCAGACAGAGGGCCAGAGACAGGTGGACAATGATAATATTTTACTAAATTATGAATGTTTAATGCAAAAAACATTACTTATATTATCAGTGGACCTCAGGGAAGGTAATTCAACTATAAAAAAACAGCATTTAATTACACATTTAAAGGAATATTTTGGGTTCAATACATGTTGATTACCACAAAAATATGACCTGGACATGTTCTGATAGGTTTCCTGAGATTCACCCATAGAGGCATCTGATTGAACTAAAGTGCTTACTTGAGGAGAGTTCTTGTCAATGTAAATGTGAACAATGCCACCATGTTTTTTGCACTCTTCGATGACGTCATCCTGTATCTCTATGTCCCATCCCTGTTCGTCTTCCCTACAAAAGCAACAAACCAATAAATTTACAATGTCAACAGCAAATTTCATGGGATATTATGTGGACGTGCACCATATTGCTAGGGAAAGTTCTAATATCAATGCAACTCACGACTGTGGATTGAACATGTTGGAGAGCTGTAAACAGTGTGTGGCCAGCGGTTGGGTTGGAAGGTTCATAGCTTGGTTCATCCCAGGATTGGAGAGCAGGGGAGCTGTGGCTGTGGTTGTAGCTGCACAAACACACAAATAACTCACTGTAATTGACACTTTCGCAGCTGAGGAACAAGTAAACAGTGGGAACTAGTCAGCAAGCCAACAAGCTTTGTTTGAATTTGCTGAATCTTAAAGTTGGATTCACCGACTCCTGAGGCAAATTCCTGAGGTTTTAGCGCACTTAAAAGTAAATCAGATCAGTCAGATATGCAAGATTTAATTAAGATGCAAAGCTCAAATACGGGATACTGAAATTGACTGATTCTCAA
Organism: Myxocyprinus asiaticus; assembly: GCF_019703515.2. NCBI lineage: Eukaryota > Metazoa > Chordata > Actinopteri > Cypriniformes > Catostomidae > Myxocyprinus > Myxocyprinus asiaticus. The sequence continues at coordinate 33,502,209 of NC_059367.1, forward strand.
GATACATGTACAATGCAGTTGATCAAGAGCACAAGCCTTAAAGGAATAGGTCACCCAAAAATGAAAATTTGCTGATAATTTACTCACCCTCAGGTCATCCAGGATGTATCGGAGTTTCTTTCTTCATCAAAACAGAATTTAAGACTTTTAGGATTTCATTTCAGGCCACCTCTAAACAATGCAAGTGAATGTCCTCCATTTTTTGACAGTACAAAATGCATATTTAGGGTGCATCAAAATAATCCACACGACTCCAGTCGACAAATAAAGTTCTTCTGAACGTAAACGATTCATTATTTTTAGAAACAAAATTTATATACTTTTTAAGTACAAATGTTTGCTTCCATACATCTGTGACGTGCGCTCATGAGAGGGATGACGTAAGCTCATAGGTAAGGTCACGCGTCACGTGGAGGAGCCAGGAAGCGCATCATCTCTTCTAAAAATAATCAATCGTTTGCATTCAGAAGAACTTTATTTGTCGACTGGAGTCGTGTGGATTATTTTGATGCGCCTTAAATATGGATTTTGGACCGTCAAAAAATGGAGGACATTCACTTGCATTGTTTAGAGGAGGAAGCCTGAAATGAAATCCTAAAAATCTTAAATTCTGTTTCGATGAAGAATGAAACTCAGATACAACTTGGATGGCCTGAGGGTGAGTAAATTATCAGCAAATTTTCATTTTTGGGTGAACTATTCCTTTAAACATTTTAAAACATTGTCTTTTACATTACCTGATAAACTTAATCAGAGAAAACAGTTTAGTATAAAACGCTGCTTTAAGGTTTTCATTAAAGTGGAAGATGCAATATGATACATTTACCTACTGCACTTACCAAATATTTCTTAAGTACAGTAAGTTAATTTAATGTTCTTGACTACATCACTTGTACCTTAACAACAGGTTATTTATTTTATTTTTTTTAATAACGGGCTATGTTCTACCACCCCTGGAGTTGCGAGTTTGAATCCAGGGCGTGCTGAGTGACTCCAGTCAGGTCTCCTAAGCAACCAAATTGGCCCGGTTGCTAGGGAGGGTAGAGTCACATGGGGTAACCTCCTCGTGGTCGCTATAATGTGGTTCGCTCTCGGTGGGGCGCGTGGTGAGTTGTGCGTGGATGCCGCGGAGAATAGTGTGAAGCCTCCACATGCGCTATATCTCCAGTGAGCCAGTGGCCGTCAAGCTCCATAAAGGACAAAGCAGCACCATAAAATAGTCCATACAACTTGTGCACTATATTCCGAGTCTTTTGAAACCATACACTAGCTTTATGTGAGGAACAGACCAAAGTTTAAGTCGTTATTCACTGAAAATACACCGCAGCTCTGTTATCTAACTTTTGCTTCAATTCAAATTTGTCGAGCCACAATCTCACAAGATACAAGTGCACAAGGCGTATGAACTATTTTTATGGTACATTTATAGTGCTTTTTTCGAGCTTGGCAGCCTCTGGTCACTATCAACTTTCATTGTAAAGCAGCTCCCATTGTGTTACACGGAAGCAAAGTCTTACGGGTTTAAAACAACACGAGGGAGTGAAAATTATAAATTTTTAGGTGAACTATTCCTTTAAATTAATATTTGAAAGAATCAGTACAAAGCCTCACCATTTGCCAGATTTCCAAGTGCCAGAGAGCCACTCATCTGTAAAGCATGCTTGGCAGCGGCAGGAATCTGCAATCCTGTACCTACAAAACATTCAGCGCAACTTCATTTCAATGACTTCCTTACAATGCAATATGATATGCAAAAACATGCCGTAATGCTAGACAATTTGTTTGGAGAGACACTAATATGCAGGGTTAAATCTGTACCCTCTGCGAGTCTTGCCATCAGCTGAAGGCGACCCGTCGTGCCCAAGTCAATGCCCGTTCTCTCCAGCTCATCATTGTCCAAGAAGGAGCTGGCTGAAGATGCATCTGAACGCTCTGTAACATGACCGACTTTCATGGGCCGACCAGCAAGCTCAAAACCATTTAGCTGATCTAAGGCTTTTTTAGCACATTCTGCATCTGCAAACTGCACAAAAAACAAACAAAAAAAAAACAAAGAAGCTCATCATCATGTAAATTCCATCATTATTTACTCAACCTCATGTCATTTCAGACCACTATGACTTTCTTTCTTTAATGGAATGCAAAAGAATAAATTTTTTATGATGTACTGCAAGTCGCTCTTTTCCAAGCAATTACATTATATGCTTCAAAAAGGACACAAAAACACTGTAAAGGTTCCATATGGTAATAGTGGTCAATACGACTTTATGCTCTATTTTCCAAGACTTCTGAAGTTATTATCACTGTTTTCTATAGGTCCCTTATCTCATTCACATTTTTCAGAGAAAAGAAAGTCATTCTGATATAGAACGACATGTTAGTAAACTAATTTCATAAATTTTTCTCACAAACAGGATTATTAACATAAGACCACCCATGTTTACATATTCAGCATACAGCAACTTGGCCTGCCCTGATGAACGGCGAGGAGATTAGCCAAAAATAACAAGTCAATTACCTATAGAAGTCTTAAAGGTACAGTAGCAAAAAGAGATAAGAAAGGTGGAAATGGTTCAACATTATAAATGGAATTAAGGTAAAACAAAAACACAAAAAAAAAACAATGCTGCAACATAAGTGCAAAATTCAGCCCATTTAAAAAGTGAATTTGCTCCACATTTGAATTTGTGCCAATACTGTTGAACTCACTGATATGAAGCCATATCCTTTCGACCTGCCTGTCTCATTGTCCATCATTAGCTGGATACCCTCAATCTGAGTAGAGAAACAGAACTCACATTGAATGACAGATTCACTGCTAATTAGTTTTGCTATGACAATATTTCAAATGACAACCCCACCTTGCCGAATGGCTCAAAGATGCCCCGGAGCATATCCTCGGTTATATTGAAGTGCAGGGAGCCCACATAAAGCCGCATCGGCCCTGCACCACCTCTCTGGAGGCTGGCTGCCAATGCTGCTGCTGCCCTGTTCTTCTCAGCCTGAAACATGTATGGAGACAATTCAACTAAACATTCTTATTCATATCTGCTGATTAGGAAGCAGAGCAGTTGTGATTATTACATAATCACCTGGTGGCCTGTTTGATCTAATTGCGATTATTGTGCACTTTAAAATCCACTTATATATTGTCATCCAAATATGGGGAATTTAACTATAGAAAAGCTAGGAAATGCTAATTTTTATGTCTCTTTAATGTGCAGTACATTTTAACATTTAAAATGTTATTATTCATGTCATTCTATCCCTGTGCCAATATTTGACCTTAAAAGAAATCATCCATTGTACATATGATTTCAAGTTCAATGTGAATAAATGTATTCAGATTACACTTAGTTACAAAAAAGACAGTTGCAATTATTTGTATGCCAATTAATCAGACAAATGTCATGACAGATCTAGCAGCACACAGTGGTTGATTTAAGATGTGTGGTTACGTTCTGACCTGTGAGGCCTGGACTATAATTGGCACTCCCAGAACCCGCTGTCCTGTCAGCCCGATGGCCAGCGGTACCGAGGTCGCCTCCACAAACTCAATGTAGGCAATGCCCTTTGACCTCCGAGAGTTTCTGTCTGAGATCATCCTTACGTCACGCACCTTTAAAGATAAACATAAAAAGTTGTTTTTCGTTTAGTAAAAAAGTAAACTGAGAGACATAAGAAAAGGGGCATCAAAAATAGAAACACACAACAATAATTAAAAGAAAGATTTAAAACAATGCAGCGAAAATGGAAACAAATCACAATCAAACACATTTCATCAAAAACATCATACTTTTCCTACTGCTGAGAAGAACTCTTCCAGATCTTTAGGTCTAATTCTGGCAGCCAGCTGCATGCAGAATACCGTGCGGGCGTCTCTCTCCTCTGGGCTCAGATTATCTATTGGCTGCCTGTTTGAGAAACAACGGAGGTCATTAAACACTGTGCAAGTCATTCTCTATGCAAATACAATATATGACCTCAAATTAATCACTCATGGACAGGATGGTATTCCTAAAGCATAAGCCATTCTAAACATAGTTATTTCTGTAAAGGAATATTCTGAGTTCAATACAAATTAAGTGTAATCAATTGACAGCATTTGTTTCATTATGTTGATTACCACAAAAATGTATTTGAACTTGTACCTCCTTTTCTTTATAAAAAAAAAAAAAACAAACAAAAAAAAAAAAGAAAAGCAAAAAGACTAGACAGCTAATGCTCTTATTTTAAAAGAAACCTTCTAGGTACAATTCGAAAAATATATATTTTACAAATTATATTTTATCATTAGTTTTTCATCAAATTGGTCATATTTTAGCTTTTGAACAATGTTCAAATTCAGTCTATTCCATAAACTAATGTCTTGAAATTGCATATATTATGTTGCATATATATATTTGTTACATGTTTATTGTTTACTTGCATTATTTGTACCATTTACAAGTATTCACATTGATATGTAGAAGCGTGCTAAATTGGTAATGTCTCTTTAAGACAACCGCATCAGCCAGTAAGCACATATAACTTGAGAAGGCATGTGTGGTTTCTTTAGCTCATCAGTGTGCGATTAGAATTAAATGCTTATTTTTTTGTGATTTTCCATTAACAACTGACTGCAAAAAACAGAAAGGGTTTTAAAAGAGACATTATTCAATGACATATGGATCTGTGGATCTTGTCTTTGGACACACAGAACAAGTTTGACCAAACTTTTACTCTCAACACATAGTGAAAGTGTCTCGCTGCTAATAACTTTTTCGCCTCTATATAACTCAATCAATGTTGAGATTTCACTCAATCAATGAGTGAAATCTGAACATTAGTGGCTAATAACAGATATTTTAGTTGCATAGCAGGAGATTTGATATCATATGTGAGTGATGTACTCGCATTTATAGGGTTGTGCATATGTGAAAGATAGATCTTGGAATTTAAAAATCGATATCGAAATCGTTAAAACGAAGGTCGTGATGCATCGGAAAATCTATTTTTACCCACCCCTAAATGCTATCATCGTAAAAAATATATACATTTGTAAATACATAGTTACGTAATTAGATAAATGTAATGACATTTATAACACAAATGTAATGTTAATGTAATGAGTCTCTCACCTGATGGGGCTCTTGTCTTTCTTGAAGGAGCTTTTATCTTTCTTGAAGGGGCTCTTGTCTTTCTTGAAGGGGCTCTTGTCTTTCTTGAAGGGGCTCTTGTCTTTCTTGAAGGGGCTCTTGCTCCGAGAGCGCCTGCGACTGTGGTAAGAGAGCACAATACTAGTCAGTTTGTTTGTTAGGCAGCCGTGTATGGTTCTTTATGATACACACAGCACACACATTTATCAGGCAGCACAAGCCACAGAAGAAGAGAATTAGATTATAGAAACCTGTGCTTGGTGAAATGCTGTGGGCCAAATTTCCCTCCAGGACCACCGTTTAACTTCGGCCCCATACTATGACATACAAAACATTGGTTTGGTTTAAGCTTTAAACCAGCCAGCTTTCAGCCATTATGGCCATGCAAGGGCTACTACGTACTGGTGCAGGAAGGGAAGTATCCAGTGAAAACCAAATGCAGATTTAGCCATCACAATAGATCTGGTTCAGTCATGATGTGAATGTGCTAATTTGCCATGAGTTTTTGTTTTTTTGTGGATACATTTCACATTTTTCGATCTATGAGTAAAGTTATCGATTTATGAGTAAAATAAGGTTGGTGGTTAACATTACTTCAAGAGTAATCTTTCACGTTGCGTTTTATAACAAATTACACACTGTCATACCTCAAATGTGACACGCAATTTAACCAGTTAAGCCATCCGTGGAGTAATTATATTGCAAATGTAATTACCTTTAAAGCACACAATTGTTTCAAATTAATGCTTTAGGTTTGACTGTGTGTGAACGAATAAAAATGTATTCAAGTAATGTTAACCACAAACTTTACTGTACTCATAAATCAAAAACAGCTATTTTAAAAAACTATTTCCAAAGGCTCCCATGGCTCAAAAAGACCACTTCTGTTCCAGGTTAAGACTACGAACTGAATATCTATAGAAAAGGACATGTGGAGTCATGCATTTGCTATTGGCCAATAAACTTATACTTAAGGTGGCCCCCAATGACCTAGAACACAACAGGCCTTGATGGAAAGAGGGTTCATGTGGTTTCAAGGTATGCTACACATTTCAGGCATCTCCAAAAAGTACATAAAAAAGCTAAAGCGCTTTTTGTAAGTGTTCTGGAATGCCTTAAATGTTAATATATATTCTTGAGTAGTTTTAAGATTTTCAAGTTTTTAGTATGTATGCTGAATTTAATAACTGTATGGCAAGTGCATTGCAACACTGAAGGAAAACAAATGTAAGTACTTCTGCATTTCTAGCAAAACAGATGCACATTTTGCAAGACCACCCTTTAGTTACAACAAAATGTGAAATGCTGCCTAGATACAAAACAGGTGGCAATACATACAAATTTGTGTGCATGATTTGTCCGAACTATTTTACTCTGATGTTGAGGGCAGAGTGGCTATTTACAAACCTAAATTACACAACCACTTATTCTGTCCTGATCTAGCAGTAATCCATTTTATACAATTAAACTCCATAAACACCTCAGAAATGAACGTACAAAAAATAAGAGATGGCCTCTAAACAGAATTGACTACAATGCTAATCAAATACAGTGTCATTTTTTTTTTTTAATCCAGCAGTTTAATCACTCTGCTGAAAATACCATCATAAATTTCCATGCTTGTCCACGCTGGTTTATACTGGCCTGGGGTTGGTCTTGCAAAATTCAACTGGTAAAGCTGCATGAGCAGTATGGTCATTTTGGTGAAGCTTGTTCTACAGAGACTTCCAGCATACAAAACATTAGGCAATATTTGCTGGTCTTTGTAACTGTACAACAGTGAATTTTATAAAGCTCCACTTTGACTTCTATACATTTTTCAGTGACATTGAATGGTTGATGTTAACTCACAAGGGACTTTTGCGTCCACGGTAGCGTCCACCACGATTCCGGCTGCGGGATCGAGAACGCCTGCGCTCTTTGCTGCGTGAAGGCCTCCGATCACGACTGCGGCTCCTCCGTTGCTCTCGACTCTTCTTACGGTCTCTGCTTCTACTCCTCCGGTGGTCTGGACTGCGGCTTTTGCTATGTCTTTTCCTAAGGTGGAAATCGTTATCACTTTATTCATTAATGCATTAAAAATATATCATCCACACCAAATAAATCTAGAAAAGTTTCAAAATCATTTCTCTTAGATTTTGAAGGTTTTCTGTGATTTGTACACAGGAATTATTTAAGACTTTCAAGTTACACACAGTCATACCGAAAGGGTGAATTTGAAACCATTGTGTGCACTGTGTGTACTTTGACTTTGCTATACGCAACACATAATTGAAATTAATTTAAATGAACTGAATACTGTTCACAACACTCTAGACTCTCATTTAATGGTTAAACTTCTGACGCACGCACCGAGTCACATTACACATCAACATGACATCAATTTCCTTGAAGCGCTTCTATGGGCACAGAGCCAACAAAAGTTTTTCATTAAAACATATTTGGGTGTAAAGAGTAGCGTCACTAGTTTTTGTTAATATGCCGCTTTTAAAAAATTTAAAACATGGTCAACATAAATGGATTTTGGGACATTGTTCCCTCAAAAGTTGAAAAACATGTTAGTTATTTTGAATAAATTTCAACATGAACACATCTGTGTCCCTTCGCTTTATTTTAATATGCATTTTGTTATATTTTATTTTATCACTGTACAATACGGTTCTATTCATTAACATAAGTAAATGCATTCCTATATTTACTGTGCATTTTTTGGAATTAGGATGAAAAGGTTAATTTTGAACTGTTCTGAAACCAGTGCAGACAGACAGCACGCTGGAGGTGAAGTCATTCACTAAATAGAGAGCAAGGGAGCATCCTATAGCTTTTCTATGCAGCTAAGTGCATTCACTCCTAAAATCTGACCAAAAGAACAGTTTCAGGCTGCAGATGATGTTTCGACCACTCAACATGTTTGGCAGACAATGATAATCGGTACAAAGATTAAGAATATTTTTTTTCTCCCAATTTGGAATGCCCAATTCCCAATGTGCTTTTAAGTCCTCGTGGTCGCGTAGTGATTCGCCTCAGTCCGGGTGGCGGAGGATGAGTCCCAGTTGCCTCCGCGTCTGAGACCATCAATCCACGCATCTTATCACGTGGCTTGTTGAGCGAGTTGCCACAGAGACATAGCGCGTGTGGAGCATCCACTGCGGCATCCGCGCTCAACTCACCATGCGCCCCACCAAGAACGAACCACATTATAGCGACCACGAGGAGGTTACCCCATGTGACTCTACCCTCCCTAGCAACCGGGCCAATTTGGTTGCTTAGGAGACCTGGATGGAGTCACTCGGCACGCCCTGGGATTCGAACTAGCGAACTCCAGGGGTGGTAGCCAGCGTAATTTACCACTGAGTAAAATTTACCCATAGATTCAGAATTTATAATGTATAATAGTTTTATTTTAACATGGTTGGCAGTGATTGCATGATGCTGGCCAATACTTTGAATCAGAATTAATCACTTAGTCCCACTGTGGACAAATGTTTTGGAAAACTATTTGCACTAGAATTAAAAAATTATATATATATATATATATATATATATATATATATATATATAATGATAGTTTTATTCTATAAAGTACTGACAACATTTCACCCAAATTCCAAATATATATATTGTCATTTAGAGTATTTATTTGCAGAAAATGGTCAAAATAACAAAAAATATGCAGTGTTTTCAGACCTTGAATAATGCAAAGAAAACAAGTTCATATTCATTTTTAAACACCACAATACTAATGTTTTAACTTAGGAAGAGTTCAGACATCAATATATGGTGGAATAACCCAGATTTTCTGAGTTGGGGAACATTGTCAGAGCAGAAGGAAGCAAGTTTTTATCCAGGATAACCTTGTACGTGACTTGAGTCATGCATCCTTTACACAGTCGAATCTGCCCGATTCCAGCCTTGCTGAAGCACCCCCAGATCATCACCGATCCTCCACCTGGTCATCTAATGGTTAGACGGAGACCTGGAGAGGCCTACAAGTCACAGTGTCTTGCACCCACTGTGAAAATTTGTGGAGGATCAGTGGTGATCTGGCGGTGCTTCAGCAAGGCTGGAATCGGGCAGATTCGACTGTGTAAAGGATGCATGACTCAAGCCACATACAAGGTTATCCTGGAAGAAAACTTGCTTCCTTCTGCTCTGACAATATTCCCCAACTCTGAGGATTGTTTTTTCCAGCAGGACAATGCTCCACCTCACACAGTCAGGTCAATCAAAGTGTGGATGGAGGACCACCTGATCAAGACCCTGTCATGGCCAGCCCAATCTCCAGACCTGAACCCCATTGAAAACCTCTGGAATGTGATCAAAAGGAAGAAGGATGGTCACAAGCCATCAATCATGCCAGGAGTGGCATAAAGTCACCCAACAGTAATGTGAAAGACTGGTAGAGAGCATGCCAAGATGCATGAAATCTGTGGTTGAAAATCAAGGGTTATTCCACCAAATATTAATTTCTGAACTCTTCCCAAGTTAAAACAATAGTGTTGTGTTGTTTAAAAATGAACATGAACTTGCTTTCTTTGCATTATTTGAGGTCTGAAAACACTTTTTTGTTATTTTGACCAGTTGTCATTTTCTGCAAATAAATGCTCTAAATGACAATATTTTTATGTGGAATTTGGGAGAAATGTTGGCCTTACTTTATAGAATAAAACAAAAATGTTCATTTTACTAAAAAACATACCTATAAATAAAAAATCCAGAGAAACTGATAATTTTGCAGTGGTCTCTTAATATTTTCCAGAGCTGTATATATTTTTTGCATGTTTATTAGGTGTTACTAGTTACAAATCAAAAAGGGAAATGGAAAATGCACACTGCAATCACGCTCGGGCCTCAGGTTTATGATATTACAAATAATCTCAAAATCATTGTGCAACAGCCTCTTTTTTTTTTGTTTTTTTTTTTTTTTTTTACTGTAATACAGAAAAAACATGAGTGTTATAGTAATGAGAATTCCCATTGAAAACAATGGGAGTAGTCAAAGTAAAATGTTCAGACACGTTACGGTAATGAGAAATGTGCCAAAGAGTCCTAAAAATAATGTCCTAATGCAAATATTCTTCTTAAGCAAAACATAATTTATTTTTAATTGCTGAGCTGTATGTCATTCATCAAGCATTCAAACTTCTATTTGCTTGATAAATTACGTGTAATTAAGCAGACGACTGGTTTCAAAATTCACGTTGTGGTATGAATGTTTATGTTGTAGTAAACAACGTGAAAGTCTCTTGAATTTAAAAAACACAGAGGGTGTTTGCTTACTTCTTGCTGCGGCTGTCATCATGACTATTGGCGCCAAAGGACTTGCTTTCACCCTGAGCAGGATTGAGAAAAAAAAAAAAAAACATTATAAGAAGAATGGAGATTGCAGGGGAGAGGGGGAAGGGACAAGAGAGATTACAGATTGCTGTCATTTAATAGAACTGAGAAAAGCAAACAAAAATCTAATTTTCTGAAATTCGATATTGTGGCATTACTCAATGTTGCCTCCTTTATGATAAATTGTGTACTTTCTCACTTTAAGTCGCTTTGGATGAAAGCATATGGTAAATATCTAAATGTAAAAGTAATCAAATAGTCAGTTATAAATCTGTTAGTGGGGGTCTGTCTTTTTCCTCTATAACTTTTGAAAAAACATTTCCCGTTCAGTTCTTTTCAGCTACTGTTCTCAGTCACCGCGTCTACACTGGAAGCAACCTCTGAATTTTCATAAACTGCAGAACAATTAGCTGGAAGCTCGAGTCTAAACATATACAGTATAATGGGTGAAATTCTTGTTTCCCCAAATAATTTTTCAACAGAAATACATTGATTTTAAAATGTATGCATCAACAGCGTATACATATGGTTAGAAACCAGAGTATTTAAAATGGTGTGGCAAAGGCCACATTACAAGCTGGCTTTTCTGTAACAGTCATATGTTATTTAAATATAAAACAATAGAGCTGTTCAGCTTGTAGTTCAAAAACATAGAAGAGAATTTGCCATGGGTTCCCTCAGGATTTTCCAGTGGGTTTTTATAATGTGGTAAAATAAGGACTGTGGTAAACATTACTTGACGATACATGGACGTTCTGTTCTACAACATAAATGACACACTTTCATACCTCAAATGTGAATTTGGAAGCCGTATTAAATTGCATACTTAAAAATAAAATAATTTTTTTTTTTTTTTTTAAACACACGGCAGCTTTAAAATGCACGTTTTAGGTATAACTGTGTAATTTATGTTGTAGAACAAAACGTCCACGTATCGTAAAGTAATGTTTACCACAGACCTCATTTACTCATAAGCAGTGTTGGGTAAGTTACTTAAAAATAGTAATCCACTACAAATTACTCATTATTTCTCTAAAATTGTAATCAGATATCTTTACTAATTACTTCACTGTAATCACATTACTAATTATTTTTACGTTACTTTCTAAAACACTTTTCTGCTCAACAAATTCTAAATAATGTCACTTACGTTCTTGTTCATTGTTACACACAAGTCATACACTCAACACCTCACATTTCACCTTCACAATGACGTTACGAAGCCATAATTCATGTAATCTACATAAATAATATATCAGATATAAGCATATCCCTAATGTACTTAAAAGCCATTAAATTAATTGAAAGTCAGTAACTGTTATCTAATTACAAGTATTTAAAATGTAATGCATTAAACTACTTTTTTGACTTAGTAAAATTAGATATTACAGAAAATAATTACTTTGTAATTGGATTACATCCAACACTGCTCATAAGTTGAAAAACCCCATTATAAAACCCACATGGTGAAGCAGTCTTCCGGGTTCGCCTACAAATTGACGTCACGGCTGAACAGCTCAATACAACAATAAAATTCATAGCAATCAATTCTTGATATTTGTAAAAAGTAATAATAATACATTTATTTCAGAAGGATGGCAAAAATTAAATGGCTGGAGTAGCTGTGCGACACATCAAAAATAGAAACGGGGCATCCGTCGACTGAAGGCAGTTGCAGGCGGTTCCAGTGTAGACAGCTTCAGATGTAATGGGAATGATTTAGCATCTGTTTTAAACTTGGTGTGTCACATATAAAACAACCAAATCATCCTCAAATATAATTCAAACCCAATAAAAAAAAATCAAAACTGTGCATCAGATGTCTTGACATGCTAACAGGGAGGCCATGTATTTTCAGGGGACCCTCGGGGTTGTATTCTGGTACCCTGCTATTTTAAGCCTAAGTCTTGCTGTAGTCATGCTATAGAGCTGCTAAAGGGGCAGTTGAGGATGTCAGTCCGTGAGATCTTCACCAGTTAGCGTGGATGGACTGTGAGAGCTCGATGCCATCTCTGTCTCACAGCACGTCCTGAAGCAGACAGGGATTTACACGGCTTAGTCATATCGCAATCCCCAAAGACAGCGCATCAAAGAAAGCCAAAAAAGATACCACTTAAAATCTCAAAAGATTTTCGTTTTGTCCTTATTTGCCTCGTTTTAGATTCACTGAGTAAACATGAACCGTTAAGGCATGTATTTTTATTCAAGATAAAAATAAAAAAAACAGCACATCAAAATGTGCCAATTCTAACAGATAGAATTTATTTAGTGTAGGGCTGCACAATTCATCGAATAAATAATCAAGTTGCCCAATTAACTAATTGTGAAAGGTGTCAATTAAAGCAGTCTATATAGGGCTACTCATGTTGCGTCAATTTTTTTTATTACATTTTCTATTTAATGTGGGTTTCTGCAGCTGCCGAGCATTGTTACCAACCACAGAAAGGTCCGAGCTTGCTTCTGTGTATAATTTATTCAAAATTAAGCAACAGCATTGTTTTTCATGCTGCTTAAGAGGGCCAATGATAACCATTTTTGCACCGTCTTCATTTACTGATAAACCAGCTATAAAGTAACTCATACAAAGTTCTCCGCTTGTTTTGGATGTGTAACTTACATTAAAAAAAAAATGTGGCAATTAATCGCAATTACAATATCAAGGGAAATAATCGGCATTTATGATTATTTGCTATAATCGTGCAGCCATAATTTAGTGATAAATTATTTAAACGGTAAGCAATTGTATGGTAAAGAGATATTACTAATTGTGTTTGGGGCATGCACAAACCAAATGCCAATGTAATCGATGTTGGAGACCTTCAAAATAGACTATGTAGAGAGACAGTATTCTTATTTGGGAATGTAAACTATATTTATAGGAGAATTCCACTCTTTTCAACTATGAACACCAACAGTAAAAGCCAAGCACATGGCTCAGGATCATCGCTTACATTCACAGGGCCCAAGACAAAAACGTTTATTGGTGGGCCCCCCACACCCACGTGCAAATGGTTTAAGATTGGACTGCTTGCAATTTCAGATTTCTCGGTTTTAAACAAAAGCCCAAGGACTGCACTCAGCGATTGTTTATTTTTCCATTTACAGTACGCTTTTCAGTCTTAACGCTAAATGTGACAACTTGAGTGGCTTATCCAGTTAACCTACATTTACACACTGAAGCATGTACTGTTTATTAAAGGTTTTGTGATAATGGTGCGCTCAAGTCATGTCGGAATGATCGTATTTACGAGTTGAATGCAAATGAAGGAACCACAAAGTCATAATTGTGAGTGGGAAACTCTGGATTTTCTTTAAGCCCCTGACTTTCCGATTTAAGAACCATGGCAGAAGTTAATTGTTATTAGTAATAATTTAGTTTTAAGCTTGGATTTTACTGTGCAGTTTAGTTTGTGTGCAGTTTTGTACTGTTAATGAAGAATAACAACAAAACTTGCCAGAAAATAAGACTCATTTAGCTGGTTAATGCACAGCAAGCATTGGCTACAAAACTATATTTTCCATCATTATATGTGGCTGCACAAGAATGATAAAATAGGTAGATAAAGCATTACACCCCTAATGCGTGGCTTTGCTCTTCATTTTGTTGCATTGCCATTAAAAAAGTTCTGCCTTTGCTAGTTAGCAAAAAAAATAAAAAATACAAAATATATAAAGAAATATGAAACTGCAAAACGTGTTCGCTCTTTCCAACTAAAATCACATAGAATTTACGATTGCCGACCTTGTAAGTACGAACTTCCCAGGAGGACTTGAATGCACCATAAAACATGCCCAATCCAAGGGCGATTTTTTTAATTTTTTTATTGGCATATCTACATTTTGTTGCAATTGCCTCAATACAATTAACAACAGCTAAATACTCATTGTGACATGGCAAAATTCTATATCTGAATACTGTCTCTGCTCCATGTCACGTAATGTTTCATCCATTGGCACACATTCACCTTGCTGAAACAAAACAGGTGATTGGATGGTCTAAGGTGGCGGTCTATTTGTGTTTTACCTAAGGGATCACAGTACATCAAAACATTGCGCAATTACTACCTTACGTTTTTTCACAGTTCACACTGGAATCAAAGATGTATTCAGGGGAGTAGAGGTGAGATATCATTAGGCATGTCTATAAAGAGAGATAGACGGGCATTTATTTGTAATTCACGATATCACACAACACACACACACTAACATACACTTCAGTCAGGCACAGACAACAAAAGCAGGATTTCTGAACAGCCATATCACATACTCTTTAGGTGTGAAAAAGCATAAATGCCTACAAATAAACGAGATCCGGCAACTTCCGGATGCCAACCCACCTTCTTATAGGGAGCTTCAAGCATGGCCTCGACATCAAAGTCATCCGCCATCCTGACCTGCAAAGGAAAAACATTACGCGGGTTACAAACCAGAGTTATATGGAACCTGTTTACGGGTTCTGGTTACCTAAACTAAATTACATCGAAAAGAACACAAGAACAACACATGTTACAGTCGAGCTGGTGTGCTGCTGGTCTGTAAATAATACGCTCGAGTGCCCGCGAGACACTGTAGCATGTGCATTACATAAGTACCTGATTTAGACACTACAGTCAAGTTCTGATGAACAGCCCACTACAAAGTGTATTTCAATCGAAAACAAATGCTGAATATGGAAAAAAAAACAATGCTAAATACGTTACCTGTTTTTATTTACAGTCCCTTGTTTTCGTCGCGACCTCTGCGACGCGCGCGTGAAGTTTGACTGTCACCACGACTGCAAAACAAACGGTCAAATACGCATATAGTCCAGTCTGTGACCGTCTACCAACAACGGCGAACAATGCTTCAAACACGACTGAAAAAACGATATACGTATCAGTGGACGATTAAGTTGATCAGTTTGGCTTTCCTCTCTAAACAACTTCCTGCTTAGCCCAAAATGGACGCTGAAAGTGGGCAGGGCTTCCCTCATGAAAAACACAAAGGGGGAATAAAAGCCAACGAGGGAATATTTTAGTTTCGTTTCCTCAGGTGTTATTTTTAGAATTTGCGGTGCTTTTTTATTTTTAAATCTCCCCTTGACAGACCTGCTATGTTATTGCATATAAATTCTACAGCTGCTATGACTACCACATATTGAACAGAAACAAGCTTTACATTTGTAAACGTCTATGGGTGGGGTTAAAGAAGCCCATTTCCGCAACATGGCAAAACATGTTCTTTGGTAGGTTATAATTCGGAGTCACTAATCATATTGATGAGATAAAAAGTCATAATTATGAGATAAATTTAAAATAATGAAATATAAAGTCATAATTGTGTTTTAAAAAGTTAAAAAATAAAAATAAATGAGATGGTTAGTGATAATTATTCGATTAATTATAAGTCGATGAGATAAAAATGGATGCTGCCTTCACACGTTATTGTATATCGTAAATACGACTTTACCGACTCGGATGTTGCACAAGAACGATCTCTAGAGTCACAATTAGGACTGGGGCTCTGTACCAAATGCCCTTGTGGTCCTCCTCTGAGTCCAGACTTTGGTGAGGTAAGTGAGTGCAAACCGATGGGGCCCTACTCAGCAAGTCCATGAGGGTGCATGAGTGAAAGAAGTGTGCATGTAAGAACAGACTTGACACACTTTTCTACATTGTTTTTCATATACACTGGTGGCCAAAAGTTTGGAATAATGAACAGATTTTGCTCTTATGGAAAGAAATTGATACTTTTATTCACCAAAGTGGCAGTCCACTGATCATAATGTATAGTCAGGACATTAATAACGTGAAAAATTACTATTACAATTTGAAAATAATGTTCAGAACTTCTTAAACTACTTCAGAGAGATTTCATCAAAAATCCTCCACATGTAGCAAAGACAGCTTTGCAGATCCTTGGCATTCTAGCTGTCAGTTTGTCCAGATACTCAGGTGACATTTCACCTCACGCTTCCTGTAGCACTTGCCATAGATGTGGCTGTCTTGTCGGGCACTTCTCACGCACCTTACAGTCTAGCTGATCCCACAAAAGCTCAATGGGGTTAAGATTCATAACACTCTTTTCCAATTATCTGTTGTCCAATGTCTGTGTTTCTTTGCCCACTCGAACCTTTTCTTTTTGTTTTTCTGTTTCAAAAGTGGCTTTTTCTTTGCAGTTCTTCCCATAAGGCCTGCACCCCTGAGTCTTCTCTTTACTGTTGTACGTGAAACTGGTGTTGAGCAGGTAGAATTCAATGAAGCTGTCAGCTGAGGACATGTGAGGCATCTATTTCTCAAACTAGAGACTCTGATGTACTTATCCTCTTGTTTAGTTGTACATCTGGCCTTCCACATCTCTTTCTGTCCTTGTTAGAGCCAGTTGTCCTTTGTCTTTGAAGACTGTAGTGTACACATTTGTATGAAATCTTCAGTTTTTTGGCAATTTCAAGCATTGTATAGCCTTCATTCCTCAAAACAATGATTGACTGATGAGTTTCTAGAGAAAGCTGTTTCTTTTTTGATGTTTTTGACCTAATATTGACCTTAAGACATGTCAGTCTATTGCATACTGTGGCAACTCAAAAACAAACACAAAGACAATGTTTAGCTTCATTTAATGAACCAAATAGCTTTCAGCAATGTTTGATATAATGGCAAGTGATTTTCTAGTACCAAATTATCAATTTAGCATGATTACTCAAGGATAAGGTGTCAGAGTGATGGCTGCTGGAAATGGGGCCTGTCTAGATTTGATCAAAAATGATTTTTTTCAAATAGTGATGGTGCTGTTTTTTTACATCAGTAATGTCCTGACTATACTTTGTGATCTGTTGAATGCCACTTTGGTGAATTAAAGTACTAATTTTCTTCAGAAATAGCCAAATCTGTACATTATTCCAAACTTTTGGCTGCCAGTGTAGGCCTACTTACAGTTTTACAAATTATAATTTGAAAAGTCATGACACTGATAGCTAATGAATACTTTAAACGTACTCTTGCGTATTTACTATAAAGCATTAGACAGTTTAATTAGAGCCCAACCGATATGTGATATTTGAAAATTCACCGATTACCGATATGTTGGCCGATGTAGTTAATTTTTTTGAGCTGGAATGAAAACAGACCTTTTCTTTGCACCGATATGACTATGTAAAGGTACTCTTGACATTATTATTATTATACATTGTCAATAAATTCTAGAAATGAACACTGAGAAAATAAAGAATAAATAAAAATACTATAAATAGCTTAATAAACATCAGTACTGTATGTTTAGTATGAGTCAAATGCTGACTATTAAAATAAAGAATCAATAAAAATAAAATAAATAGTTTAATAAACATCAGTACTGTATGTTTAGTATCAGTCAAATTCTGACCATTAAAATAAAGAATCAATAAAAATAAAATAAATATTTAAATAAACATCAGTACTATATGTTTAGTATCATTCAAATGCTGACCATTAAAATAAAGAATCAATAAAAAATGGGGACCTGGGTAGCTCAGTGGTAAAGACGCTGGCTACCACCCCTGGAGTTCGCTAGTTCGCTAGTTCGAAGTGACTCCAGCCAGGTCTCCTAAGCAACCAAATTGGCCCGGTTGCTACGGAGGGTGGAGTCACATGGGGTAACTTCCTCATGAGCGTGGATGCCGCAGTGGGTGGCATGGCAACGCGCCGTGGCAACGCGCTCAACAAGCCACGTGATAAGATGTGCAGGTTGATGGTCTCAGATGCGGAGGCAGCTGGGATTCCTCCTCCACCACCCGGATAGAGGCGAATCACTATGCGACCACGAGGACTTAAAAAGTGCATTGGGAATTGGGCATTCCAAATTGGGTGAAAATGAAAAAAAAAAAAAGAATCAATAAAAAATAAAATAAATAGCTAAATAAACATCAGTACTGTATGTTTAGTGTCAGTCAAATGCTGACTGTTTCAATACTCCCAGTCAATGAGGGGCAGGTTGTTGACCTGCCAAGTCAAGAGATAAACAGCAGTAGCGGTTACACCATATTCTGCTTTACAAGTTCAGGGGAAACATTCAATGGTGGAAAACCAGACTTTTAAATATTACATTTTATAAATGCAATGACTGGAATTGTTTGGTTGAAGGGGGTACCAAACTGTGAATCCTAAAACAGTTTGGTGAATACATGTTTACTCAATAGCTTCCAATCAGCTGACAAGGTATGAAAGTAGCTATTGGTTAGCTAGTTAGCTATAAGCTCATTTTCACGGTGAGTAAAAGTTGGATGTTGTTTATTTACTTTCCAGCATTTTGTCTCACCAACTAGGTAACAACATAGCATGACATCAACACTCAACAAACACAATCCACCACCGCACCGTTGTCTGCTGAGCTGCAAATAGATGCTCTGATGTTTACCTTTCAATCTGCTACATTACTGACTGCACTGACAAACTATAGCTGGCTAACAGCAAACAGACATGAGTGACATGGTTGTCAGGGACAGGGTTAACGTTATATTAGTTATATTGAAAAGGGAAAATGATGGGGTAATTGTTTATTAACTTTCCAGTATGTATTTCTCAAACTAGTTAGCAATTCACCGATAAGACACCACTTAACACTGTACCGCTTAACTCTGCCCTGTCTGCAGTGCAGAACAACCTGCAGCTCAGCTCTGTAAACAGTTGATTCGGAGCGCGCTCTGCTGGACAAACTATATTATGACACCAATTCAAGCATAGCTTTCTGCATTATATGTTCTGAAAAAAAGTTTTCATATCTGTGCATATCGGTAAACATAAACGGCGATACCGATATATCGGTGAAACGCTAATGTCGGCCATTAATATTGGCTGGCCGATATATCGGTCGGGCACAAAATTTAATCAAGAACCTCTGAAAAAAGCATGCATAAAAAATATTGTTTTAAATATTTAGAGAACAAATAATAATGATTTGAAAAATTAGATCACAGTCAAATGTATATAAAGGAGAATATGTCTTACACACTGCCATAGATTGCAAAAGTCATTATATTTATATACACAGCCACACTTTTGCTGATATATACAGTATATCGCCAGTATAGCGAACAATGCTATTTAAAAAAATTTAAGCAATCTTACAAGCTACAGCTATTTGCACGAATGTATTCTCTCCTATCTTTATATTTTAGACACTCACAGTAATTCTAAAATCCTCTTTGAAACAATGAGAACAAAGGTTTAGTTAAGTTACTTACTTTTTTGAATGTAAAACTATTCAATAGTTCGGAAGCCCTGAACCACAAGGTGAAAAAAAAAAATAACGGTGAAAAAAAAAAATAAATAAATAGTGTCTCAGTTCTTTCCTGAGCCTAAGTCTTAAATTTTTTTCTCTCTTCCTAAATTTTTTTTCTCTCTTCAAAAACATTTTTTTTTCCTGATTCTCTCTACTGTTATTCTGATATTTCACATACTTAAAATAAAGTAGTGATCCTAACTGACCTAAGACAGGGAATGTTTTCTATGATTAAATGTCAGGAATTGTGAAAAACTGACTTTAAGTGTATTTGGCTAAGGTGTATGTAAACTTCTGACTTCAACTGTACATATATATATATATATATATATTTATATATATATTAGTACCAAAATTTCAGTATTCGGTACCGATACCAGTAAAATTTCACGGTTCTCAATACCAATTTTGATACCATAGCAAAAATATGCTAATATGATAATGTGCTATTGAACACATCAGTTTATTTATTTTTAATAATTTAATAATTATAGTTTAAAAATTATGATTATTTTCCAGAACATTCCAGACATTTTTTTAAAAAGTTTAATTAAATTTCATCATCAAAATGGTGTCTAATCAATAAATTCTTAAAACATTTAACAAGTGATTATATAACTTTTCAACATGTCATTGCATTTTTTTGCCTTGGAGCTTATCTGTGTGTGCTTGATTCCATCCTCATGAGAGCTCTGTGACTCTGGTCCTACCCTGATAGTAAAATGAAGCGTGATTGGTTGAAGATCGAATGTGTTATGATTGGTCCGAGTAATGTGGCCGTTATCTGACTGGTTTGAGTAGACGATGGGTGGAGACCACCTATTTGTAGATTTGTGTGCACATCTTGACGCTAGATTTGTTTCAAAATCGACAAATGTGTGAAGCGATCCACAAATAAATGGCCGCGATTCACAAATGAATGCTGGAGAGAGTTGTGTTTGTGAGTTAAAAAATATTTATATTTTTGCAAATCTCATTTGATTTATTTGTGAATTTACTTTATTTTTGTGAAACTCCTTACATTTATTTATGGATCTGATTAAATTTATTTGTGAACCAACTTTATATTTGTAAATCTCTTTCCATTTGTATGTTAATATGAAACAAAAATAACCCCATAGAAATCTCATCTCTTTACACTGGTCTTTGAGTCTGACGAATGAAATGCAGGACACAGTTTTGAAGTGTTTGTATTTTAGATTACTGGTGTTTGTGTATGTGGTAATTTTGAAACGTTATGTTTAAAATGTTACTACATTGAAGCACTTTGGTCAACTCTGTTGTTTTAAATGCAATATAAATAAAGCTGAGCTGAGATCAAAGCGCAAATGCTGTGATTTTAATTATATAAATATATATTTTACATGTGCTGTGTGGTTCACAATGGATAAGTGCTCTGCTCTGTCATCTGATACAGCATGAATGATTTTCAATGTCTGTGGAGTTTCTAGTGGATGAGCGGTCGGATTTATTTAAAGTACGCAGCTCTTCCACAGTAAGACTGCAGCCTTCAGCAGTTTAATAAATACGCGTTCAAAATGAGCGTTTTAATGCTGTCGTGTGTCAGTCATACTGCGCACTGGTACCAGATAGATTCGGTGCTTTGTACTGCAGAAACACTGGTATCATTACATCTTTTTTATTTTAGTACTGACTTGGTACAGCAGTACCAGCATCTTACATTCCTGAGGTTGTGTCTGGATTTTGTTAAATTATCTATGTCTTTAAAAAAAAAAAAAAATCCTATTTCTTCTCATAATGCATGATTTGTAAACAGGACATTCATAGATGCATAGACATAAAACATAAGTTGCAGGAGCCACTGAGATCATAAATTCACAATCATACTTTATCACCGTTGTGCTCTTGAGCAACACACGTAAGCCCTAGATATGTCTTGGGAATTGCATTTAGATCAGGGGCAATATTTGTACATTTAACAATCTTTCATAATTCACAGATTATAATAAAAACATACAGTGCATGCAATCTTTTGGTATAAGAAACATGTATCAATAGGAAGAGGATCATTAATGCATTTACATTGAGAAAGACCAGATAATAATATTAAATTTAATACAATACAAAAATCTGCACACTTTTTCTCAAAAAAATGGCAAAGGAATAAAAAAATGACCTTAAAGGAAATTACAAGGTAATATGTGATAATGTTACTGTATGGTTCTTTCCTTGATTTTCTCCTTTTTTAAATATATTAACCAGCTAATAAGTCAAGGGCAAAGGGTTCTTCAAATAAATCATTTGATAAGTAATGTTCATTCAATGATTTAAAAAGTAATGACATTAAAAAGGCATACCATTTTCATTTCATAACTGTTGTTAAAATTGCCCCAACCTCACATTCATTATAAAAAATCTAGTAGAAGTATGAACTATGAGTTAACTTTAACACCTGTAATTCATGTTAACTTTTAATTAACACGCTAAATATAAAATATAAAAATATAGTTATTCACTTTTATACATAGATTAAATGATCCAAAGTATTTTGCATAGAGAGTCATTCTGAGCATATTTCCTCTGTACTAGAGGTAGACCGATATATCGGTTTTACCAAATACCATTTTTTTGTTTCCCTCATAAATAAACCTCATCTTGTGAAATTATAGGCTATAAAAAGCTTAATTTATTTGAAAATTGTATTTCTGGTGTATTTCAGGCTTGTTTATAGTTAAAAGTCCCACATTATGCACTTAATTTTCTGGTTATTATTGGAATTTTGGTTGCACAATAAACGGCTTTTGGGATTTGATTCATTTTGGACTCTTGTAGCCTCAATGCCTGTGCCCATCATAGTAAGTAAAGATTAAGATCTCTGATCATTTTATAAATCTATTTTAAAAAACGTCAGCCGATTAATCGGTTATCGGCCTTTTCCACCACCTTAGTTATCGTATCGGCAAAATCCACTATCAGTCGACCTCTACTCTGTACCTCCAACTTTAAGTCAGTATGTGGAAAAAACCATCAACTACTTGACAATCATATACAGATATCATATACACATTTCACAAATGTACTTTGAGTAACCTACCCTTACATGAAAAAAAGTTATTACATCATATTATTGCATGTAATTACAAGTTTGATAATATTCTAACCAGGGGTTGAATATTAAACACAAGTAATCATATCTATCTATCTACAGTAGATAATGGAGGGGACAGGGCATGACCCCAAGAAATACAGTACAATCAAATTAAATCACTATATTTGCAGTGTCTCTAATAAAATCAACACAGGTTATTGCATCTGTTAACATATTACTTCTATGTACTGTAGATAACACACCAGTTAATAAAATATACTGTAGCTCATATTTTAATTATTTTATTTTTAGCTGTTACTTTTAACTTTTGTTCAGTAAAGAGTTGCAGACATTACTCAATGTAAAATATAGGCTTCTGTCACATAGGCTGTTTTCAATATAATCATCCATTTTTAAAACAATGTAAAATAACATATATTTATAATATTTAATCTCATAAAACATATTTTAACAAATTGTGATTTCTTAAAACCAAAATATTTAATCCTTGATACACTTTTTGGTACACATATTAAAACCTGGACCCACCAACATTTTTTTTTATTATATAGTACTCATAGCATATAAAAAGTCCACAGTGTTTTCTGTCCAGATCCAACTTTCAGAATTTTTCCTCTTGTTTAACACTCTTGTCAAACATCAGTCCCCTATTAAATACATCATTCTTTAGCCAGAATCACTTTTATTTGAGTCTTTGATAACATATGGCCCTAGATCTGGTGCATTGTGTACACAAGTGTAATCTGGAGGAACATCAAAAAAGAGCTCATCATCAAAGCAGTTCTCATCAGTTGGGGAAGCCAGGTACGGTAGCTTGAGAACAACACCTGTCAGCAAACCCCCCACTGCTGCCACAGCGATGGTCCCGAACACTGCCGCCACCTGAAAGAGAGCCTGTTCCTGTGCACTCCGACCCAAACCTGCCTCCAAATCTGGGATCAATTTCTGCAGCTCAATGAGCTGAGGGTCTCCCTCCGGGGGTGCCCGATGAGACAAGGTCTGGTAGAGACTGGGGCCGTATGTTTCCTCACTTGCCAGAAGAATGGCACAGATTCCAGCTAGGCTGGAAATGAGTCCCGTCAAGCCATGCAGGTTGTGTATGCCACATTGATCCTGCACACGCAGCCGCCGTGCCAGAAAGGGGCTCAGGTATTTGTACCCCAGCATGCAGGCTATGCATCCCAGGATCCCCAGTATGTAAGCAGCAGCCGGGGAGATCATCATGTCCACCGAGGCACCGACAGTTACTCCACCAGCCAACGTTACATTCTGCACATCGGCCATGCTGATCTTACCATTCTTGCTGAGCATGGTGGACAGAGCAAAGGCAGTGATTGTGGAGGCACTGAGACCTATGAACGTGTGAAGAACAGCTCGGTGCTGGTCATCACCCTTGAAGGTCAGTGCTGAGTTAAAAGAGGGCCAGAACACCCAGAGGAACAGTGTTCCCAGCACAGACAACAGATCTGACTGGTAACTTGTTGCCTCTTTAGGATGTCCCTCATTTAGGCTAGGTCTGTACAGGATGAAGGTGACACCCAACCCAAAGTAGCAGGCAAACAGGTGGATGAGGATAGAGCCGCCAGCATCATTGATCCTCAAGTATTTCAGTACAACCCATTCTGTGGTGGCATACACAGGGATCTCAAGCAAGGACATGATCTATGAACAAGCCACAATAATATTACGACTCTGACACAATGTACTATTTTAACTAGATGTGTAATATGCCTTACAATCTTTGTAAGATTGTGACACTATATAAACAAATTGCTTTATCACAGGCTTTTATTACTTATGAGAAAAACACACATCCAGTGTATATCATTCTGATTCTTTGTCTGTATTTGTTAAACAGGTTTTCCAATGTTAAAGGAATATTCTGGGTTCAATAAAAGTTAAGCTCAATCAGCATTATTTGTGGCATAATTTTGATTACCAAAAAGATCATTCAAACTGACACCTTGTTAATTTTAAAAAAGCAAAACTTGGGTTACAGTGAGGCACTTACATTGAAAGTGAATTGGGCCAGTCCATAAATGCTTAAATAAATATCTTATTAGCCGTATCTGTGTAAAGTTATATGCAATACTTGGATTTCATGGTTTTGTTGTCATGACAATGAAGTTAATATTCGATATAACTTTACTCAAACAAGGTTAATAAGCTGTTTATCACTAAAATCATGTTAGCATGAATAATGTTTACATCTTGTGGTTATAATTATGAAAACAATGTGTATTTTAGCATTTATGGATCGGCCCTATTCACTTCCATTGTAAATGACAACTGAAACACTTTCAGTAGTTTTAATGTGGTATTAAAGGGATAGTTCACCCAAAAATGGACCTACAGAGCTGAGATGTTCTTCTAAAAATCTTTGTTTGTTTTCAGCAGAAGAAAGAAAGTCACACATCTGGGATGGCATGAGAGTGAGTAAATTATGAGAGAATTGTAATTTTTGGGTGAACTATCCCTTTAAACATTATGCCACAAATGGTGTTTATTGAGCTTAATTTATTGAACCCGGAACATTCCTGTAGGAATGGCTTCACCCTTCAAGTATATGCAACAAAACAGCTAATGACATGCCATTCTGATAGTGTGATTAATATACCGTTAGTTATTTTGCAGGTGCCTTGTCTTACATTTGTAAAACAAAATAGCCAGTTTGTATAAAAAGCTTTGTGCAGAAAATATTTTTTTTTAGATGATGTTAGAGACTAATATATTTTGCACTCTGAAGTAATGCTAAACCCCCTTGAGGGTGGTGTCTGTTGATGCTTTGAAGCTGTAAAACACTCCAGGAAGAAAGTTTGCTTGCCAGATTGATGTTTTCTCAACACATCTTTCCAAAGTATCTTACCTTGGATATATTTCATTAATATTATTATCAACTATACCTGAGAAGGGTGAAATTTTAAGTGTTGCAGCCATTCAAGAATAAGACAGAACAGCTCTTTTAGATGCAGGGTCTAATAGCAATCCACCTGCTGCAATAGAGAAAAACTTACCAGGAGCTGCACAGGACTGGTCTTTCCCAGAACTGCTCCAAAAGAGATCAGCACAACGGCACAGGCAAACTCAGCACTGATCAGATTCAGCACTCCAAGGTGAATCTTCCCATCATAATAAAACTGGAAGAAGCCCTGGACCAGAATTGCCCATTGAATGGTAAATGTGGCAGTGAGGAAATTAAAGACCATGCCACCAAACCCATAACGACGGAAAAAGGCCAGAAGGCAGCCAAATCCAAGAAATATCATTACCTGAATATCAGCAAAAAAAGGATAGTTCTGATATAACGAGTTCTCCATAGGCTTTGTCTCATTGTTCTGTAGAACTGCATTAGCTTGATCATCATAAGTCACAAAGAGAGCATAAAGGACCACAATCAGTACCTCCAGCACACAAATTAGAGCAGGAAGTCGTACACGCAAGTTTGTAGATTTGTTCTTCATTTTGACTATATCTGAGTGGAAAGCCTGCAGTCCTATCACACTTTCTCCTTCTGTGACACTTTTTATTTTATGTTATCTACTATAGCTTGATAAGCACAATGCTGGCCATTGGCTAAAAACAAAAATTACATCATCCACATGCCGCCTGTAGGTACAGGCAGGGTTGGGAGAGTTACTTTTGAAATGTATTCCACTACAGATTACAGAATACATGCTGTAAAATGTAATCTGTAATGTATTTCGTTAGATTACTCAAGGTCAGTAACGTATTCTAAATACTTTGGATTACTTCTTCAGCACTGGTAGATTTTTTCACTTGTTTTGACTATAAAAACTCTGCCAGTACAGTAAGACAAAATACACATGTTAAAAATACATTCTCTGAAAAACCTAAATATCTTATGCAGTGTTGTTTCTAAAACAAGATAAATCAAATTGATCATGTTTTATGGATTTTTAGATATTTTTACAGGAAAACAATACAAAAATGATTATCAAGAATATGATTTTTGCCCTAATATCAAAGATCTTACTAGAAAAAAAGAAATTATGATCCAAAGTGAATTTTCTTGATAAATAAATATGATCGTGCCTGATAACATGTGCATGTAAAATGACTAGAAATAACATTTTATCTTAGCGTAAAAACTGACAATTTACACAAGGTTTATTTCTATTTCTTCTGCTCCAAACTTACTTCAAACTTACTTCTCTGTCTGCTCGTATGAATGTAACACATCATAAGAAAGTGTTTCACTGCTGTTCAAACGCTCTTTGGATCGCATCATTTATATGTAGAAATGTTTTCCATCTGAAAGGATTAAAAATTAAATGAAACAAATGACAATATAATGCAAAGTAATCTCTTCAGTAATCAAAATACTTTTTGAATGTAACTGTATTCTAATTACCAGTGATTTAAATTGTAACTGTAGTGGAGCACAGTTACTTATATTTTGTATTTTACATAAGTAATCCCGTTACATGTATTCCGTTACTCCCCAACACTGGGTACAGGGGGAGCCAGCTACACTTTGTCCTTGGTCATAACCATTCTCAGGATTTCATTTGCTCAACATTTTTTGAACTTGGTAAATCGCAAAAGAGTGACAGATGGGAAAAGAGAGGCATAAAGAAACAATTAACTTGTGTATTGCAGAGATCAATGGGCCAATCGGTTAAAAAGTCATGGTACCGCCTCACTGCAGAGTCCAGAGGAAAATACTCAAGATTTCACATTGCTGCTTCCTGACAGTACTGATAACACAGTACAAAAGCTCCACTCACTTGTTTATAAACATAGTGCATCTTTTAGAAAACCAGAAAAGTTTCATTTGAAAGCTGTTTTAAGTGCAAATATTTACTTTACTGTTTATTCTTATAATCTTTGTGCTTTTAATTAGTCACAGTGATGAGAATGTATTGTAAAAGCATTAGAATTGTGTATAATTTCATAAGTCATCATCATATGAATGTTTTTTTTCTTCTTTTTTTTTCTTATACAGTAGTTTTTGTTATCTACAAAACATGAGATGTCATTAGATGTTGTTGTTTGGAAAGTACATGACCTCTGTTAGAACAGACAGGGTCACTACATCTGTATTAATCAAAAGAAGAGATTATATTTGTAAAATGCAAGAGGTCTTTAAGATGGTATATTCAAAGGACATATTTTTCTCATCTTGGATAGCTCCAGTTATATTGGTCCACAATATTTTTCAGCCTCATTTTTAACTTGATAACAGGACTAAAGGATTGCAAACACCCTAATGCAATAAAATTGAACAGAATATCTAGAAGTGTACATTACGATTATGACATTATGTAAACCATGCATTGTTGCTTTATTCAGACAAGCAGTTTCTTTGCAAACACATTTTGCAAAAATCATTTATCCTGGCTTGATGGGATTTCTATTTTAAAATGTCAACGTGTAATTCTCACGAAACTGAGCTTGGAGCACGGCAGAGGATTTCTATATAAAAATCTATATGAAATTCTATTCTGAAAATTGAACATGATAGAAACAGTATACATGTGCTCTATATTGGACATAAAGATTATAAAAGATGTCATGTTTTTTTTGGATTTTTATAGCATTCTTTGGTTAATTTCTCATTACCACAACATGTCCAACTTCAAGGACTATCAAATGCAGTATAAACAAAATAAACAATAATATATACAGGTGCATCTCAATAAATTAGAATGTTGTGGAAAAGTTCATTTATTTCAGTAATTCAACTCAAATTGTGAAACTCGTGTATTAAATAAATTCAATGCACACAGACTGAAGTAGTTTAAGTCTTTGGTTCTTTTAATTGTGATGATTTTGGCTCACATTTAACAAAAACCCACCAATTCACCATCTCAAAAAATTAGAATACATCATAAGACCAATAAAAAAAACATTTTTAGTGAATTGTTGGCCTTCTGGAAAGTATGTTCATTTACTGTATATGTACTCAATACTTGGTAGGGGCTCCTTTTGCTTTAATTACTGCCTCAATTCGGCGTGGCATGGAGGTGATCAGTTTGTGGCACTGCTGAGGTGGTATGGAAGCCTAGGTTTCTTTGACAGTGGCCTTCAGCTCATCTGCATTTTTTGGTCTCTTGTTTCTCATTTTCCTCTTGACAATACCCCATAGATTTTCTATGGGGTTCAGGTCTGGTGAGTTTGCTGGCCAGTCAAGCACACCAACACCATGGTCATTTAACCAACTTTTGGTGCTTTTGGCAGTGTGGGCAGGTGCCAAATCCTGCTGGAAAATGAAATCAGCATCTTTAAAAAGCTGGTCAGAAGGAAGCATGAAGTGCTCCAAAATGTCTTGGTAAACGGGTGCAGTGACTTTGCTTTTCAAAAAACACAATGGACCAACACCAGCAGATGACATTGCACCCCAAATCATCACAGACTGTGGAAACTTAACACTGGACTTCAAGCAACTTGGGCTATGAGCTTCTCCACCCTTCCTCCAGACTCTAGGACCTTGGTTTCCAAATGAAATACAAAACTTGCTCTCATCTGAAAAGAGGACTTTGGACCACTGGGCAACAGTCCAGTTCTTCTCCTTAGCCCAGGTAAGACGCTCTGACGTTGTCTGTGGTTCAGGAGTGGCTTAACAAGAGGAATACGACAACTGTAGCCAAATTCCTTGACACGTCTGTGTGTGGTGGCTCTTGATGCCTTGACCCCAGCCTCAGTCCATTCCTTGTGAAGTTCACCCAAATTCTTGAATCGATTTTGCTTGACAATCCTCATAAGGCTGCGGTTCTCTCGGTTGTGCATCTTTTTCTTCCACACTTTTTCCTTCCACTCAACTTTCTGTTAACATGCTTGGATACAGCACTCTGTGAACAGCCAGCTTCTTTGGCAATGAATGTTTGTGGCTTACCCTCCTTGTGAAGGGTGTCAGTGATTGTCTTCTGGACAACTGTCAGATCAGCAGTCTTCCCCATGATTGTGTAGCCTAGTGAACCAAACTGAGAGACCATTTTGAAGGCTCAGGAAACCTTTGCAGGTGTTTTGAGTTGATTAGCTGATTGGCATGTCACCATATTCTAATTTTTTGAGATAGTGAATTGGTGAGTTTTTGTTAAATGTGAGCCAAAATCATCACAATTAAAAGAACCAAAGACTTAAACTACTTCAGTCTGTGTGCATTGAATTTATTTAATACACGAGTTTCACAATTTGAGTTGAATTACTGAAATAAATGAACTTTTCCACGACATTCTAATTTATTGAGATGCACCTATATATATATATATATATATATATATATATATATATATATAAATTTTTTATTTTTTTTATTGTATGTCATTCCCAAGACCCAAAACCGTTCCAAACATCACTATCTGGATAATAGAATAAAAAAATAAAAACAAATTGGTTTCCATCAAGCCATTTCTCTATATTGCAACACTTTTTGGCTGTCTTTTCAAAACACAAAAGTTTTGTGAAGTAAAGATGTATTCTGCTATGATGCATCAGCAAGATTAGAAGTTCAAGCATGGATACCAAGGTACTTGTCACCTCACTTTGTTTCACTAAAAATGTAGTTGTGTCTATATAACCTCTTTCAGACACTTCGCATTCTCATTACCGCAACGGGTGCTAAATTTGTTAGACAATGGATTTAATAATCAATTTTGGCAACTATATTAGTTTTTACATACCTCTGTAAGATGAAACAGTAATTTTGTTTTGAAAATGAAATGTCTTCAAAATTAAGAAAAATCATCAATTGAATATTCATGATGTCCATCAGTGATGTTCTCATTCTCCGTCCATTAATTTTTTTTAAAAAAGGTGTATTTTTTGGAATGAAGCAGAACACCTTTGGCTTTGACTTTCAAAATGGATCCAAAATAAGTTAAATGTTCTCTTGTCAGTCAGAATACATAGTACGTTTTACTGAAACGTGTTATTTTCCATATTTAAAAAAAGTACATTTTTAAGCCATTATATAATCCATAAGGGTCCAAATATGCAAGAATTAAAATTTTCTGAGTGATTAGCTTCTCTACTGATAGCAAAATATTCTGAGGACGCTCATCCCCCTCACTAGGTCCTGTGGAAGAAAAAACCTCTGTTTCGGAAAATGTTATCGTGATCTGTATGAAAAAAGTTCAGATATTACTATATTTGAACCTTTTGGCCTATATAAAAATTTTGCTGAGTCATTAACATGCTGTTAACTGTTAGCAAAACATGCAAAGTTTTATTATAATATACAGTATATGAATAGAAGTGAATAGAACACAAAATCTTAAAGGATTAGTTCACCCAAAAATGAAATTTCAGTCATTGTTTACTCACCCCTGTGTTGTTATAACCCCATATGACTTTCTTTCTTTTTCTTAATACAAAGGGAGAAATTGTGATAAATGTTGTTCTCAGTGATGTCATACAATGGCAGTTTATGGTGACCACATTTTCAAGCTTCAAAAGAACACAAAAGTATAATTCAGAAGTCTAATAAATTATTCCATGAAACTCATGATTGTTATGAAAGCATATGATAAGGTTTGGTGAGAAACAAACCGAAATCTAATGTATTATTTAGTGAAAATTTTCACTGACCGTTGATCTCCTGTGCACGTTCATGATAGGGCACGAGAGCAACAGTTCACACAGCCTTATCGCGACATTGAGTGTTCAAGCGGAAACTTGTTTTGTCTATCTGAAAACAGGTCCTCTGCAATGATAGCGATAACAGAACACAACACAACTGCACACAAAACAGAGAAAAGAACTTACTAAACATGTCTGAAGAATTTGTAGTTGAAGAAATTATGCATTTCTATG
Source organism: Myxocyprinus asiaticus (assembly GCF_019703515.2). Lineage (NCBI taxonomy): Eukaryota > Metazoa > Chordata > Actinopteri > Cypriniformes > Catostomidae > Myxocyprinus > Myxocyprinus asiaticus. The sequence goes on from NC_059367.1 coordinate 33,533,763, forward strand.
CTCAGCCTTATTTTTTTTAAAGGAGTACTCAGAAATCAAACAGAAACATAGAAGAGGCTACATGCAGCAACAGTCACACGTGTCCTAAACTAACGGCAAACGACACGTGATAAAAGGTATATTTTCTATGGTAATCAGAGTTTTTGTCCTAACCAGCCATGACGAGCGACGGTACATTCTATCAATCGCTTGCTTTCTATTTTCTGCATCGCGCGGGAAACTCCGTCCACTGTGAACTGGCACCAGTCCAAAAATGTTCAAAAAAACAAGGCTGGGCATAGAAATGCATCAATTTTTTATTACAAATTCTTCAGACATTTTTAGTAATTTCTTTTCTCTGTTTTGTGTGCAGCTGTGTTGTGTTCTTTTGTCACTATTGCTGTAGAGGACCTGTTTTTAGGTAGACAAAATAAGTTTTTGCTTGAACGCCACAATGTTGCGAGGGGGCTGCGTGAACTGTTGCTCTCATGCCCTATCATGAACACACACAGGAGATCAATGGTCGGTGAACATTTTCACTAAATAATACATTCGATTTTGGTTTGTTTCTCACCAAACCTTATCGTATGCTTTCACAACAATCATGAGTCTCATGGAATAATTTATTAGACTTCTGAATTATAATTTTGCATTCTTTTGAGGCATGAAGAGTCACCATAAACTGCCATTTTATGACATCACTTAGCACAGCATTGTTCCACAATTTCTCCCTTTGTGTTCAGAAAAAGAAAGAAAGACATATAGGGTTATAACAACACAGGAGTGAGTAAACAATGACTGAACTTTCATTTTTGGGTGAACTATCCCTATAAATATACTGTTTACTCAGGCAAAACATGACAAAACAGTATTTTTTTAGGAAATTTAAATAAAATACTGAGTTAACTTAACCCTATCATATCCTAAATATGAAACATTTTGAATTCTGAATAAAATGTGTTTTAATAAAAGAGGTTTAAGGTTCTATGAATAAATAGCTGGATTTTCAGAGAAACTTATAAGAACAGCTTTGTTCATCACTTATTTTCCTTACCCGTAAAATAAAACACAATAACAGTTGTAATAAATGACTTGAACTTTATTGCCTTTTGTGCAGACAAGTCTATAAATTGGTCAAGAGAAACCATTATTCATAGAACATAGAAGAATTTGATAAGGTAAAACAATAATTTAAGATATCTAGTTTAAATGTATTTTCATATAACACAACTGAGACAATTTTATATTTATTTTAAAATATTAAACTTGCATGGACACACAAATTAAACATCTAGGCTAATATAACTATAATGTGTCGTATATTTACAAAAGTACCTACCAATGTTTAACCTTTGTTTTTCATATAGTGATATGTCACACACAGTCATATACATAAACACAAACACACCACCTCTTTTCCCGTTACAGTCACACTCACAAATGCACACTATTTTGACACTGACTCCATGTTCCAAGGAGTGCAAACTGAAGCAGAGAACATAATACACATCAATAATAAAGATCACTGTCTTTGGATCTACATTGACTACCATACAAAATGCTGCTGTCCTATGGATAAAATAGATATGCTGCCTGTGTAGAAAATTTCTTGCACACACCACTGGGAAAGTTTTAGAAGTACTTGAAGATGCGTGTGTACTTTACCTTCTGAAAATCAGAATCAATATTTGTAATGTCAAGCTGTGATTGAGTTGAGGCCTGGAGACCTTCAGTTAAAACACCAACATGCTGATAGAGAGCAGGTACACAGAAAACAGTTGAATGAATGATGATTAACCTCCTTCAGCCAATCAAAAGTCAAACCTAAATATCCTGCACTAAATATCCAAACTAACACAACAGGATAAAGCAACTGTGGTAACTTCAAATGGTGTTCAAACTAAGGCTTCCCTTGATTAAAGGAATAGTTCATCCAAAAATAAATATTCTGTCATCATTTACTCAACCTCATGTCGTTCCAACCCGAATGAACTCAAAAAAGGTGTTATCCTCAGTCACCATTCACTTTCATAAAAACAATTTTTAATCCAATGAAAGTAAATAGCGACTGGGGCCCCTAATATTCTGCCTAACATCTCATTTTGTTTTACATGGAAGAAAGAAAATCATGAGGGAGAGAAAACTATTACAGAATTTTCATTTTGGGTGAAATATCCCTATGGATGTATATTAGTGACAAAAGTGTTTGGTACAAAAACAAAAAACAAAAACAAAAATACACTTGATTTGCACAAATTGGCGGTTAACATTTGTCATTATTATACTTACATGTATTCCTTCAAGTTCTTTAAGTCTGGCTAAATAGCCATTTCTGTGTTGAATCCAATGATGTACAGCTTTCTCATTTTGGATTTAAAGAGAGTTTAACATTTTCATTCATATCACTTCAGCAAACACTTTCAAATAATCATTAGCACCTTCTAAAAACACCTGCAATTTTTTAGGAATCTAATTCAGTTAGCTAGTTATTTTATAAGCCCTGTTAGTCGAATAGTAGACTGCAGTATACCAGAACACCATTGTTGAAGGATAGTTACAAGTCATCATTGCATAAAAAGCATTGTGATTCAACTATATGGATTTTAAAGAACCTAAACATTTACTTGGGTTTCCCAACAACAAAACTGCATATCATTACACATCAAGAAAAATTTTAGATTTATATTGGCATACATTATAGACAATTTAAACGTGGATCAATGTAGAAATGTCAAAAAGAAACACCAACTTTACTTTAAATGTTCACAGTGCTTATTTCTTGTTATGCTTTGGCCAAATTGGGGTGAATTCATAGTGTACTATCTTTTAAAATAGAGATAAGGAACTACATGCTTTGCAAATTTTATGACACTTTATGTCTACAGCCTTGGGAAAGGATAAGACATATCTGATAACATGATAAAGCCCTTAGCATCAATGTGATTTCATTTCAGATATTCCATATTTCAATAAGAATGGGACATCAGACATGGTCCTGTTTGCAGAGTGAAACCTCTGTATCCAACAGCATAGCATGCAGCCAATATGGCTAAATCTGTGCATTGTCCCAGGATGTTTCCTTTGCATTACTTAATGTGGTAAAGTTCTATTTAAACTGCAAGCAACCCTGGCAAATAATGGAAGCTCTGATTTCAATCTATAATCCTTAAACAGCTATAAACAATTAAATCAAAAAGTCATTTTAGGCCCTCAAAGAACGGTAATTGCATAGGACTCCAAAGAAGTCAAACTTGTCTTTTGTGGTGTAAATACTTACTTACAGCAATGCAAAAAGTTCCTTCAAATACAGTAAGATAATAATTTCCAATAGAAACATAAGCAATTGAATTGGAAGAATTATGATAGGTATAGCACTTATTATATAATTCAAAATTTCCTGTTTTGGGTAAAAACATTAGCTGGTTCTGATCAGGTATAATGGTAAAGCTATAATTTAAATTTTCCAAACAAAGAATTAGCTAAAGTACAATTCTATAAACTTATAGACCATAACCCTTATACCTTTCTACTTAAGTGTGAACTTTGACATGACAACATATGAGGTAGGATGAGGTAAGCTTAAAACGTATTTGGACACACTGACAGTGGCATCGACAGAGACATTTTACTAGTAAAGTTCTCAAAACCCTGTTAAATATTTAGTGAAAATCACTCACAACTAATTTGGGTGTGAATGCACACTTTCAATATATTTAAAATATTCTATAAATATTCTTTGTTCTTTTTGTTTTCATTCTTATGTTTTTAAGGGGCAGGGATGGAATATATTTACATCTGAATGGAGGTAGCAGCAACATCAGCACAATTTGATTTTAAAAGTTTAAAACATACAGTTAGTTATTTTCCTTTTTTAAGTCTCACAGTTACACAACAATATTTTTACTAATATATTCAGTATATATTATATATTTTTTTCTCATCATTGCAATTTTACAAAAAATAATAATATAATTCTTTAGATAAATGTGTTTTAGATCTTCTATTTCTACCACACATAAACTAAATAGCTCGTGCTCGTGATTTGAACAGTCTGCATCAGACTTTCACAGATGACACTTATACGTACTGTAGCAAATGAGTGTCTTTACAAATGTAAAAAATAAAATAAAATAGACATTCATGACAAAAATTAGATATGATATGTTTTAAAATATTATGTTTTTGTTCACAAATTTGATTAGGTGAAAAATAATCATTTATGTGAGAAAATATTTTTGAGATAAAACTGGATCTGCTTTGCTATATTAGATACATGATATGTTTTGATGTCACAACATCTAACCCAGCACCGCCTTTTTCTTATATGAAAATGTAAAGAGAAGAATGATTTATTTGTTTGTTCATTTTTTAAAGATGTTTTTTTCTTCATATGGCACAATTCATATTTTATGATTTGGCAAGAGATGTAAATCTTTAGACCATTTTTACAATCAATCAAAAATTGTTGAATGAATAAATAATTTTCTTTGTAAATAAATATTTGAAATATAAATGCTGTTCTTTTTTTTTTTTTTTTACATTCCCTTAAGATATATGTAATACTATTTTTTAAATAAGATTATTCAGGATTATATCTGCAGTGAATATTTTAACTGTAAATGTGTTTTCATTATACAGCAGATTCTATTCCGATTTTTATAACACTTATTCTCCACAGTATACTCATATGTGGGGATTGAGCAATAAAAATTAATATCTACCATGTCTGCTATTTTTCAGTTTCATGAAATTATGAAAGGAAACAATTCATCAATATTCTGCTATTAAAACTCCTCCATATCTACTCCAGTACACACACACACAGACAGTCCCACGTGCTCATATGTATATGACTCGCTGATGTAGACAAGAAGACATGCAAATGGTCAAGGGCAAAGCTGATAGTCATTGATCCAGAAGGTACAACCTCTGAGTGCTTAAACCTGGCTCACGATAAACCCTGGTCAGTTCTGTCCTTGGTGTAAAAACACACCTCAGACAATTACATGGTACACTGGAAGACTTTTTCTCAACAAATAAATAGTTCACCCATTCTATTTACCCTATGACAAACAATGGAACAGTGGAGTGACATTAGAGTAAGAAAATTAGCTGTAACACTGTGTCCTAACCAGTGGGTTTCCAAAAGTTTCCAGCGATGAGCAATTTATCTGTCCACACTAAAAGCAAAAATGCTGCGTAAAAGCCAGTAAGAACACATTTGATGTTTCATATACAGTTATGTGGAGCAGAATTTCAAGCCAATGAGATTTCACTGTACATGGGGCTACACAGCACGATGCAGCAGAAATAGTAACCAGGCGATCGACAAAATGTGCTGTTGCTCAACGCATTTGGTTAGGACACAGCGTAATGAGGTGGCCACACTAAATTCTGAGATCCATTCACTTAAAATAATGTGCATTATTATAGATGCAATTTTTGCAAACTTTTGCTGCATACAACTTTCATGAACTTTGACCTGCGAATTTGAATTGCAATAAGATGTTTGACCAACAGAGGATTTAAATGTCACAGATTGGCCACTTGGCTGAAAATCAGCATGGAGGAAACTCTAATTTTCTCTCATCATTTACTCACCCTCATGCCATCCCAGATGTGTATGACTTTCTTTGTTCTGCTGAATGCAAACAAAGATTTTTAGAAGAATATCTCATCTCCGTTGGTCTTTACAATGCAAGTGAATGGTGGCTAGAACTTTGAAGGTCCAAAAAAAAAAAAAAAAAAAAAAGGCAGCATAAAAGTAATTCATAAGACTCCAGTGGTTAAATCCATATCTTCAGAAGTGATATAAGTGAGGGTGAGAAACACACACTTATCATATCACTTCTGAAGATATGATATTTATTTAAGCCCTATTTAACTATAAATTCTCCTATGCACAAAGAATGTGAATCGGCAAAAACAAAAGAAGAATTTGAAAGTGAACGTGGAGATTTTTAGCAGAAAAGGACTTAAATATTGATCTGTTTCTCACCCACACCTATCATATCGCTTCAGAAGATACGGATTAAACCACTGGAGTCGTATGGATTACTTTTATGCTGCCTTTATGTGCTTTTTGGAGCTTCAAATTTCTGGCCTCCATTCACTTACATTGTATGGAACTACAGAGCTGAAATATTCTTCTAAAAATCTTCGTTTGTGTTCTACAGAAGAAAGAAAGTCATACAAAGATGGCATGAGGGTGAGTAATTTGAGAATTTTCATTTTTGGGTGAACTGTCCCTCAACTATAGTGAGAGAAGCTGCATGATTTGCTGTATCTTTTTTTTTTTTTTTTTTTTTTAAGTAATTGTGCATACTTAAAATCTAGTGTGGCCTCCCTTTAAGAGCTTTTTGTTTTTAGAAATGTAATATTAAATAAGGTTAGATGGATTGAAGTATTCAGTTGGGTGTCACTGGAAAAAATGTGAAAATGATTTATAAGAGTATAGTAACAAAGACCAACTCAATCATTTACTGACCTGTGCAAATATGTAAGTTGTTGAGTTTGTGAGGTGAGAAATAGGCCAATAAAAATAAAATAGAAAGATAGAGAGATAAAATGTGTAAAAGAATGTGAAAGAAGTGACATCTAATAAGCTGGTGTCTTTTAAGAGTTCTTAGACTATGTAGTGCAAAGTCATCTGATACGTGCTGGGGTGTTATTGCTCATGGTGTAGGTCGTGGTTACTGGGGCGGTCCGGCTATGCAATGAGAAATATTTGGTGGGTGAACTGAGTCCCTCAAGAGTAGATGGTAATGACCTCACGTCCACCTCCACGCACAAGGAGGACCCTGTTGAGACCTTCAGTCAAGACCTCAAGGAACTCCATGTCTGTGTATCTGAAGTTAAGAGGCAAAATTTGAAATTTTCATGAGAGCAGTCCATGTCATAAATAAGCAGGGAATGACTTCATTGTAAAAGAGATAAACAAGTTAAAAATGGGTAGACAGACAAGAGAAGAAACAATAAGGATACAGGTCTCTTCTCCAGTGCGATTCTTAGGTGGTCCAGGCATGTTAAGCAGGACTAGTTTAGCTTCTTGGGACTTCTTCACGATGACCTCATTGAGCTTCTGTGCGTGGTGCATACGTCTCACATTGGACTGATTCCTGGGAAAAATTTTTTCGTGGGCTGAGATTTCTTTATATGATTCATACTAAAAGCACTCATAAGCTACCATAACAATCTTTAGCATATTTCTGCTGATCAAAGAGATATGAAGTGTGCATTCATCTGTGATAATAATTAAATGTGCCCTGCTTTCCTAAATAAACAAAAGGAATCTAATGAAGTAGCATTGGCTTGAAAGTGTACTCACAGGTTCTCCCATTCCCTGAGGCATAAACAAAGGAAAATAATGGTGAACAAAACATTTAACAGAGAAAAGCAACAACACAGCATTCTGACTGCAGCACATGTAGTGTTTTTAAGACCTCATGAAATCATAATTGCAGTTTTGTGTCTTCTAGTCCATGTCTGTCAACATTGAGACCATCTATATGCTAGTGTTCTTCCTAAAATTGCCACAATTAACTTTTAGCAGATATTTAAAATTTCCATTTCAAATTCACCGTCTTTCTCTGCCAGGAAAATTAATATATAACGGAAATATTGATGTCCAGTCAAATGCTCTCTAGAAAGAGAATGTACTTCCCCCTAATATAACCTATGTTTGACTAGCAACAGCAAATAGCAAATCATGGTTCATGGCTGTCACGCAAACAAAAAGCTACTTTTTATTCTACAAAAAGTAAGTCCTTCAGTATTTCTTTCTTTCACTAACTTCCTGTTTCAATAGGAAATACGTTAACAAAGAAAAAAAAAAAAAAAAAAAACTGAGCTCACCAAGCCATTTAATAGTGTCTTTAACCCTCCTGTTGTCAAAAAAAACTGCACCCTCCTTTTGTCCTTCGGGTCATTTTTTAACCGTATTGAAAACCATTAAAATGCATAAGTTCTTGATAAGTGTACAATGGCATTAAAGACCTCCCTTAATGACAGTCTGTTTTATTGTGGTCCCAAACTGTATAATGATAGGGGGAAAAAATTATATATATTGAATATTAATGGAGTAACAATTTAAAAATAAAAAGTTTAAAAACATGGCAAAAATTTGCCAAGGATGTCTCAATTTACATTTATTTCAGTCACTTTTGACATTTTATAATATCTTAACTATATAACAATGTCTGATTTATTCTGCTTGTAGAAAATCAACAGTGTACATTTTAGAGCTACAGTTTTAATACATGCCTATTTCACTAATTAATCTCTATTGCCTTTTCCAGCAGTCATAATGGGCCCACTTTGCACGTCCATTGCAACAAATCCATTCCTTCTCAATAATGTCAGATAATTTGTTGCAGTATAACAGAGGTTCAGGAAGGTGTCGTAATAGTTCTTTCAGCCATCTAATGAAAATGATATGCAATAGGTCTTTTACCATTGGGGGGCCTTTAGCCCCATTGCACCCTATCATATGAAATCATGTTAGTAAACTTATTTACTAACATATTACCTGTTCAAAACTGTTTTTGTGTGTGGACATGTGCATGTGTGCACAAACCCCATTTGAGAGGAATGCAATTTGTGATAAAGATGCAGTACCCAGTGGAGCAGGTGGGGGAGCTAAAGAACATTATGGGGCTAGGGGCTAAATTTGAGAATTTGAAATATTTTTAGGGTCAAATTACTGTATATTCATAGATGTAAAAATGTATAACATCCAGAAAGGTCATAACTGGTTATTTCCATTTGTTTTTATGGTCTTGACAATACACAACATTTGGTTCCAGTACCAGAAACTATGCAGTATTTATAACGTATTCTTTACCTGCCGCAGGTCATAAATGACCCTAAGACAATAGGAAGGTTTTAAAGTTGCCACCAAACATGCAGTCTTGCTTGCATTTAGTAGACTAATTGACTTTTTAACTGTATCTGCACCGGTCTGACAAACATCTTATCCTCTTAAATCCTGTTCTCTTATCCTTACCAACTGTGAAATGAATGATTAAACATTTCCTTTATAATTTGAATCCCATTTTGGATTGATTTATTGATTGATTCATTTGATCTTACCTATTCACCTGATTCAGTACAATTTGAGCAGGTAATGTTTCATTCATTTAGTAAAGACATTCATTGGCGTGACTCACGGTTTCATGTTGAACATGTCCTTTATACTCTCTGGGTTGGCCACTGCTGGGATACTGGCCTTCTCTTTGTCATCCGTCCAAGTCATCTGCACCCCCTCTCCGGGGGTCATGGCTGCTGGGGTGGGAGAGGCAGGGGAGGTGGGGCTAGTGGGGGTGGGTGTGGCATTTTTTCCCTGAATGAGTTGCACCTGCCGAGGATGGGAAAGATGGACAGACTAAGAAAAAGGTTAAAAAAAAAAGGAAGAGGGAAAAGAGTGAAATAAAATTGAGAAGTGAGAATTGTCACTATTCTTGTTGCCTCATTTACCTATCTGTCACTCACTCGACGTTGTGTCGATGCTGTGACACTAGGGGTCACTCTTGGGAGCCCCAAACACCTCTGCTTTTTTGAAAAAAGGCCAATGGGAATTGGCGAGTGGAATTTGCATGCCACTCCCGGTGGATATGCATATACGGGTGTAAAAGGAGCTGGTATGCAACCACTCATTCAGATTTTCCCTTCGGAGCTGAGCGGTTGTATTCAGTGCACTGAATTCAATTCCCTCCAAAGACACACCTCAAAACTGCTGGATTTACGGTGCATTTCAGTGGCTTCTCTCCCTCTGCACCCGTGGAGTGCAGAGAACGCCCCTGGGCGCTTCGGCAAAGCGAAAAAAGAGAGTATATTCTAAAAGAGTATATTTTCATTCACAAAAAGAGCAGCACACATGGAACTTCTTTTAAAGATGCCTTTCCGTTTGTGTGTTATTCCTGGTTGCGGTCATTATCTCTCCGCTTCTGATGGCCACGATCGCTGTCTTACGTGTCTGAGCGCTGCCCACGCGGAGACATCGTTCGTGGATGGGTCATGTCCTCATTGCGAGAACATGACCAAGGCAATGTTGCGGTTGCGGCTTGCTTTCATAAGACAACCCCAGCGGCTCCCCACAACGGTCCTTCTACCTACGGGTTTGAGGCCGTGTCGGTTAGCACTGGGGGTGATTTGGGGAAATCAATGGGACCATCTCCACCGGGTATCACCCCACGGACCTCCCATTCCCCAGCACGCTTGCTTGCCACGGTCGGGCGCTCGGACGAGACCGCTGGCTTGTCTCAGGGCGAGTTCGACCTCTTGTTCAGAGCCCGGGAAGATGATGAGTTATTGAGCGCAGCATTGGAGAGCGGGCTCATCCAGTTGGATGCAGAGGCTTCGACTGGGCTTCCTCCTTCGGGAATGGTCGCCCAGTCTCAGGCCGACGCGGAAATGATGGACACGCTTTCCTAGGTGGCCACGAGCGTCAGGCTAGAGTGGAACCCTCCACTCTCCCCTGAACCCTCACGGCTCGACGATTGGTTCCTGGGCTCGTGGGCGCCACCCACGGCCACGCCCCGCCCCCGTTCCTTTCTTTCCAGAAGTGCATGAGGAGCTGACAAGATCGTGGGAGGCACCTTTTACTGTCTGGTCCCGGTCTTTCACTACCCTCGATGGTGGAGCAGCCAGGGGGGTATTTGGTGATCCCCCAGGTGGATAAGGCACTCGCGGTGCACTTGTGTCCACAGAGGGCTGCCACCTGGCGCGGGTGCCTGAAGCTCCCATCCAGGGCCTGTAGGTTTACGTCATCCCTGACGACCAGGGCCTGCGGTGCCGCTGGACAAGCCACCTCCGCCCTGCACGCCATGGCTCTCCTGCAAGTACACCAAGCCAAGGCGCTAAAAGAGCTGCACGAGGGAAGTTCTGACCTGGGATTGATGCAGGAACTGCGCTCGGCCAACAACCTCGCTCTCCGGGCGTCGAAGGTTACGGCGCAGTCTCTCGGGCATGCGATGTCCACCCTGGTGGTCCAGGAGCACCACCTTTGGCTCAACTTGGTTGAGATTCCTTGATGCCCCCATCTCCCAGGTTGGCCTGTTCGGCGACACCGTCGAGGACTTTACCCAGCAGTTCTTGGCGGTGAAGTAGCAGATGGAGGCCAAAAACACATCCTGCCCTGGCGCGGCTCAAGATCCCACACCCTTGGCCCTTGGCTCGTCGCCAAGGGCGTCCTCCTGCAGCAACAACTCTGCCGCAGCCTGCCCCTGTGGCCCGGCCCCGGCGTGGAGCCCAACGCAGGAAGCAGATGCCACCCGTCTCACGGCCAGCTGCTAAGAACCCGAGGATGGCTTCTAAGCACCCCTGAGATGGGCGACCCAGGGGTGAGGAGACCTGCTTCTCTGGAGCTGGTGAACAGACCACTCCATCCCCCGGTGGAGGTCCGGGAGGAGAATATTTTGTTTCATTATTTGCCGCATGCCCAAATAAGAGGCATCTGTTCGCTAAGTGGTGTTCTTCCCGACGCGAAGACCCCCAGAGATGCGCAGTCGGATCAGTGCTTTCCTTCCTGCAGGAGAGGCTGGAGGGGCGGCTGTCCCCCTCCACCTTGAAGGTGTATGTAGCCGCTATTTTGTCTCATCATGATGCAGTAGATGGTAAGTACTTGGGGAAGCACGACTTGATCATCAGGTTCCTGAGAGGCGCTAGGAGGTTGAATCCCTCCAGACCGCACCTCATCCCCTCGTCAGTGAAACATGCCAGGACCGGGCTATGTGCCCAAGTTTCCCACGACCCCTTTTAGGGATCAGGTGGTGAACCTGCAAGTGCTTCCCCAGGAGGAGGCAGACCCAGCCTTGGTGTTGCTGTGTCCAGTGTGAGCTTTACGCATCTATTTGGATCGTGTTGTGGCTTCTGCCGCCTTTATGAAAAATCACTCTCAAAGTCTTAAGGTTTTGATGCCAGAAGATAGATTTTATTATCAGAGATAGCAAAGCCGAGTCAGTCTGCAGAGTAACTAACTTTCTGTATTCAAACATGCCTATATACACATTCACCTAGGGCGTGACCAGTACACCTCATTCATTTTGTTCTGTGTCTTCAGACTGTTAGAGAACATGAAACTATTTGAGAGGCCCCTCTCCATCTCTCTACGGGGCCTTATCCTATATTTCCTCTAGTGTCAAAACATGAGACTCAAGATTACCTTATATGAGTACCATATGTGATCACATATTCCATTTTGAGGGGCCTCTTTACACAGGCTTCTACACACACACACACACACACAGTAAAATCCATGCTTGACCATCAGAAATAATTGTAGACAAAAATGGCTATATTTACATTGATTATACTTGATTAATGTATATTTAACTTGATAAAAAATATTCCACAATTGCACGCAGAGCTTTAGAAGCTCCAAGCTTTGGTGGACAGCAGAAAGGAAGCGCTGTCTCCAAACAGAGGATCGCCCACTGGGTCATTGACGCCATCGCGATGGCATATCAGGCTCAGGTTGTGCCACCCCATCTGCAGAGCAGCGGGCTGGGCAGCACCCAATACCTTTGCGTGGTTCTACAATCCCCGGGTTGAGCTGGTCTCGTCCCGTGTATTGGCAGGCACGAGCAGGTAAGTTCCGGGACAGCTGGCCGGGTGTACCGTTTGCGCATAGCGCCTTTCCCCTCCCTTGAGGTGAAGACGTGCGCTCTTGACTCCCAGTCGTGTTCACAGACTGTGATCCCTGGATGACTTTCCTCCTTAGCCCTCTGGCAGTTGAGTTTGCAGAGAAATACGCTGCAGGCCCAGTACGTGCGCTAATGAAGCCCTGTACTGTGGTAGGTGTTCCACATGTGCTGGTACCCCAAAGGCGACCCCATGTGATATCTTCCGCAAAATCATTTCCCTGTCAGTTAACTGTGTCTTCCTTGGGCAGAGGCCCCTCTGCCCCCAGTTGCCATGCTTTGTAGAAACTCCTCCCCCTTCGGGTAGCACCTACCATGGGACCTCTCCACATGACTTCCGACAAGACTCGGTAAGACCATGTGACATATTCCACTCAAAATACCCCCCCCCCCCTTTTTGAGTGGGGTGTGGTCTCTGCGGTGTCTTCCCCTTGGGAGGGACACCCCCCAACGTAGACACTTATGGCTCCAAGTCGGTTAACAAATTGCACTCTTTTTGGGGAGAAAAAAGAGGAAAAGAGGCCTCGGCTGGGCTAGCCTGTCCCTATTGTTGGGCAGTCGACTTGTTCCTGAAGGACCGTTCGATGCTCATAAGAGCACTGGGGGAGGTTACGTGACGGCCTGGTGCACTGGCTACGAGGCACACAGTGGTCTGCCTGTCATGGTTACTTTCGTAACCTCCGTTCCCTAATGGAGGGAACGAGACATTATGTCCCTCTTGCTACAACACTGAACTACCCGCTGAAATGGCCGGGACCTGGTCTCGGCTCCTCAGCACTAAACCTGAATGAGTGGTTGCATACCAGCTCCAGGCATGCAAATTCCACTCGCCAATTCCCATTGGCCTTTTTTCAAAAAAGCAGAGGTGTTTGGTGCTCCCAAGAGTGACCCCTAGTGTCACTACACCGACACAACGTCCCGTTCCCTCCATCAGGGAACGGAGGTTATGAAAGTAACCATGACATTTTCAGAAGGACAGAAGAGAGAGAGAGAGAGAGAGAGAGAGAGAGAGAGAGGGAGAGACACTGCTATGGTGTTAACAGAATAGGAAGATTCTTTAGTAGATAATGACTGAGTGAAGACAGATAGAGACAAAAATAGAACATGATAAAGAGACGCTATTTTCATGGCTGACAGCTCTGTGCTATCAGCTAATCGGCAAGTAAATGGCACAGAGAGAAGAAGGTTGTGATTAGCTCAGATGGAAAACAAGCACAGAGCCACACACAGGATGGATAACTGCACAGAGAAAGAAATATCATGTGAAACAGTGAGAAAGAAGCTACCTCCTCCTCAGGTTTCTCTTCGCCACATCCAGTCACTGACTCTTCAGCGATACTCCTCTGGGTGTGCACGTTTGAAGGGTTCTTTCGCCGAATAGACCCACGAGACACATCTGTGATGCTTTGAATCTGTGAAGAGAACATCAATGCTTTTAGACAGATTAAAGTTTTAAGGTTTATATACACACTTGATTGGTTATTAACAGGGACTAATAACGCAATGTTTTTCATTTCGGTTAGTTCTGAGCAAAAACTGTATTTCTGCAGCCTCCTTTCCAAAAGCTTACTGGTTAGAACAAAATAAAAGAATGGTTAATAACGTTGACAGTACTTTGCACTAATGGGTGGGTGAATTACCAATTGTAGTGTTGCCAGATCTCGCAAGAGAAACAAGCAACATGTTCTGAAAAACAAGCCCAAAATAAGCCAATTGCCACACCAAAATAGGCAAAAATAAGCAATTCATTGTTTTCCTGTGCGGTAGATTTATCGGCATTGAAATCATAAAAAGCAGTTAATTAATAGTTAAGTCTAATTTTATTTACAGATCTGCTTCTCAGTCAAAACCTGGAAGCATCAATTCTGCATTAATGCAACACATCTAACAAAATTCAATGAAGACTTGGAAACAACTGAGAAATATACTTTTTGCCTCTATTAATGTTTTCCTTGTATCTGGATTAGCCGTGCATGTATACTATAGTAAATATACATAGTTGTTAAGAAGGGCATCCACAACGGGCAATTAGGCAAAGAAATGTGTGATGCAGCAGATTCCTTAAGGATCCAAGCACATATTTAATTTTTACAGGGCAACATGAAGTGGTGTAGTTCAAAAAATATACAGTGCTAAACCCTTTGGCCTTTAGTTTCATGAAAAGATTATTCGAACAAAATTAACCGGTTATAACTGGTTACCAGCATTTAAAAATAACATTTTCACTCCAGAACAATTGAAAATCACTTTTAGTTCTGCTAAAAATTTCGTTCGTTTTTTGATTTCGTTTTCGTTCCTTGAACTGTTTTTAGTCCGTAGTTAATAGGGCTGTCAATTTAGTAATTTAGTGCGATTAGTTATATACTGTATATGCTAAAGATTAACTACAATTACATTTAACCACACTCCCTGACAAACAATTAAAAAATATTTAAAATTATTGCAGACAGAAGAACTTGTCCAGTATGAACGGCTTGGACAGATTGACAAACTCAGTTGTAAAATGGATTGCTGTGGACTGTATGTCAGTAATAGTTTATGTTCAATGATTTGGAAATAATAAAAAAAATATACTGACTTCTAAAGTGGGTATTGTCTAATCAATGCTTTAATCATCTGCCACAATAATTTAATGTCTTAGAAATCATTGGGGCCCCCTTCTTCTTTCGGGGGCTTTTCTCAGAAAATGCTGATTAACTGCAATTAATTTGACTAATTACTTGGCATCAGTTTTGGGTAAGTTACTTAAAAATAGTAATCCACTACAAATTACTAATAATTTCTCTAAAATTGTAATCAGATTGCTTTACTAATTACTTAATTGAAAAAGTAATCATATTACTAATTACTTTACTTTTAAGTTACTTTCTTAAGCGCATTTCTGTTCAACAAATTCAAAATAATGTCTATATTTCTTTCTTATTCATTGTTACACACACATCATACACTCAGCACCTCACACTTCTCTTTCACAATGACTCATTACAGGGCCATAATTCATGTGTTCTACATAATTAAAAGCATAACCCTATAATGTACTTATTATGTAATTAAATTAATTGAAAGTCAGTAACTGTAATCTGATTACAAGTATCTAAAATATATTGCATTACACTACTTTCCCTATCTGTCACTCACTCGACGTTGTGTCGATGTAGTGACACTAGGGGTCACTGTTGGGAGCCCGAGACACCTCTGGTCTTTGATAAAAGGCCAATGAAAATTGGCGAGTGGTATTTGCATGCCACTCCCCCGGACATACAGGTATAAAAGGAGCTGGTATGCAACCACTCATTCAGATTTTCTCTTTGGAGCCGAATGGTCATGCTCACTGAGCTGAATTCCCACGACTGTTCATTCACCTCTGCTGGATCTGACGGCGCATTTCAGCGGCTTCTCCCTCCTCTGCACTGGTGCATTGCAGAGAATGCCCCTGTGCGCTTCTGTTCGCAGAAATAAAAGAGTATATTTCTCTAAAAGAGTATATTTCTCTAAAAGAGCGGCACACATGGAATGTCTTTTTAAAGATGCGACTTTTAAAAGATGCTTTTCCTTTGTGTGTTATTCCTGGTTGTGCTCATTATCTCTCGCCTTCTGACGGTCATGATCACTGTATTTCGTGTCTGGGCACTGCTCACGCAGAGACAGCGTTCACGGATGGTTCATGTACTCATTGCAAGAACATGTCCATGGCAACGATGTGGTTGCGGCTTACCTTTGTAAGAAAGCAAGCCACCCCAGAGGCTCCCCGCCTCGGTCCTTCTACCCACGGGTATGAGGCCAGCTCAGCTAGCACTGGGGGCGATTTGGGGACCCCAATGGGACCACCTCCACTGGGTATCCCCCCACGGACCTCCCATTCCCCAGCACGCTCGTCTGACCCGATCGGGCTTCTGGATGAGTCCGCCTGCTCGTCTCACGGCGAGTTTGACCTCTTATTCGGAGCCCGCGAATGTGATGAGCTCTCAAGCGCAGCATCGGATTGGTTCGCGGCGGTAGACTTGGTTCGCGGCGGTAGACTTGAAGGACGCGTACTTCCACATCTCGATTCTACCTCAACACACACCCTTCCTGCGGTTTGCTTTCGAGGGTCGGACGTATCAGTACAAGGTCCTCCCTTTCGGTCTGTCTTTGTTCCCTCGCGTCTTCACGAAGGTCGCAGAGGCAGCCCTTACCCAGCTAAGGGAAGTGGGCATTCGCATCCTCAACTATACTGACGGTTGGCTAATCCTAGCTCGCTCTCGGGATGTGTTGTATGCACACAGGGACCTGGTGCTCTCGCATCTCAGCCGACTAGGGCTTCGGGTCAACTGGGAAAAGAGCAAGCTCCTCCCAGTCCAGAGCATCTCTTTTCTCGGTTTGGAGCTGGACTCAGTCTCGTTGACGGCGCGCCTCGCGAACGAGCGCGCACAGTCGGTGCTGACCTGTTTGAAGGCGTTCAAACAGAAAACAGCGGTTCCACTGAAATTTTTTCAGAGGCTCCTGGGGCATATAGCATCCTCAGAGGTGGCCATCCCGCTCGGGTTGATGCATATGAGACCGCTTCACCACTGGCTTCAGACTCGAGTCCTGAGATGGGCATGACGCCGCGGGACACATTGTGCGGTCATCACGCCGGTCTGTCACCACCTCTTCAGCCCTTGGACTGACCTCACGTTTCTACGGGCAGGCGTTCCCCAAGAGCAGGTCTCCAAGTGCATCGTGGTCATCCCGGGCGACCTCAACACTGCAGCGGATGCGCTGTCACAGCAGGTTATCCTCAGGGCAGAGTGGAGACTCCACGCTCAGGTGGTCCAGCTGATTTGGAGTTGATTCGGACAGGCACAGGTAGACCTGTTCGCCTCCCAAGAATCCTCCCACTGCCCGCTCTGGTACGCCCTGACCGAGGCACCTCTCGGCATAGATGCGCTGGCACACAGCTGGCCCCCATGGCCTGTGCAAATATGCATTTCCCCCAGTGAGCCTACTTGCACAGACTCTGTGCAAGGTCAGGAAGGACGAGGAGCAGGTCATCCTGGTAGCACCCTACTGGCCCACCCAGACGTGGTTCTCGGACTTCACGCTCCTCGAGACAGCCCCCCTCCCGGCGAATTTCCCTGAGGAAGGACCTTTTTTCTCAGGGACGGGGCACCATCTGGCACCCGCGACCAGACCTCTGGAATCTCTGTGTCTGGCCCCTGGACGGGACGTGGAAGACCTAAGCGGTCTACCACCCGCTGTGGTAGACATGATCACTCAGGCTAGGGTCCCATCTATGAGGCACCTGTATGCCTTTAAGTGGCGTCTGTTCGCTAAGTGGTGTTCTTCCCGACGGGAAGACCCCCAGAGATGCGCAGTCGGATCGGTGCTTTCCTTCCTGCAGGAGAGGTTGGAAGGGCGGCTGTCCCCTTCCACCTTGAAGGTGTACGTTGCTGCTATAGCAGCACACCACGACACAGTGGACGGTAAGTCCTTAGGGAAGCATGACCTGATCATCAGGTTCCTGAGAGGCGCCAGGAGGCTGAACTCCTCCAGACCATGCCTCGTTCCCTCATGGGACCTCTCTGTAGTTCTTCAGGGTCTACAGAGATCCCCCTTTGAGCCTTTGAAGTCAGCTGAGCTTAAGGCACTCTCCTTGAAGACTGCCTTCCTGACTGCGCTAACTTCCATCAAGAGGGTAAGAGACCTGCAAGCGTTCTCTGTCAGTGAAACGTGCCTGGAGTTCGGTCCGGGCTACTCTCAAGTGATCCTGAGACTCCGACCGGGCTATGTGCCCAAGGTTCCCATGACCCCTTTTAGGGACCAGGTGGTGAACCTGTGAGCGCTGCCCCAGGAGGAGGCAGACCCAGCCCTGTCGTTGCTGTGTCCGGTGCATGCTTTACGTATCTATTTGGATCGCATGCAGAGCTTTAGGATCTCTGAGCAGCTCTTTGTCTGCTTTGGTGCACAGCAGAAAGGAAGCGTTGTCTCCAAGTAGAGGATTGCCCACTGGCTCATTGACGCCATGGCTATGGCATGTCACGCCCAGGACGTGCCTCCCTCAGTAGGGCTACGAGCCCATTCTATCAGGGGTGTAGCGGCCTCCTGGGCCCTGGCTAGGGGTGCCTTCTAACAGACATTTGTAGAGCAGCGGGCTGGGCAACACCCAACACCTTGCGAGGTTCTACAACCTCCGGGTGGAACCAGTTTCATCCCGGGTAGTGGCACGATATACAAGCGGATAAGCCTGGGATAGCCAGCCAGGTGTATCGCTTGCACATAACGCCTTTCACCTCCTCTGAGCTGAAGGATTAATTCCCAGTAGTGTTCACAAACTATGTTCCCTGGTTGACTTCCTCCGAGCCCTGTGGCAGTCGAGTTTTCGGAGAGACTCGCTGCCGGCCCAGTACACGTGCTAACTAAGAGCCCTGTTCTGGGGTAGGTGCTCCGCATGTGGCGGTTCCCTGTAAGGTAACCCCATATGATGTATATCTTCCGCTAATTCGTTTCCCTGTTGGCAAACTGTGTCTTCCTTGGGCAGAGCCCCCTCTGCCACAGTCTCCATGTTTGTAGTAACTCCTCCCCCTTTGGGTAGGATCTACCATGAGACTTCTCCACATGATCGGCAAGACCATGTGATGTATTTTCCACTTAAATATCCCCCCTCTCTCTGGGTGAGGTGTGGTCTCCGTGGTGTCCTCCCCTTGGGAGGGACACCCCCCGACTAGACCTGGTCGGCCCAGTCGGATAATCCCCCTTTTTTTTAGGGAGGGAAAAAAAAGAAGGGGAAAAGTGGCCACGACTGGGCTAGCCTGTCTCTATCTTTTGGGTAGTCGACTTGTCCCCAAAGGGCCATTCAACACCATAACTATGTTGGGGGAGGTTACGTGTCGGCCTGGTGCGCTGGCTACGAGGCACACAGTTGTCTGCCCGTCACACACCGCCAGTTCACGTAACACAGTTCAGCCAGTTGCGGCGTTTTGTATAGGAAGCCCTAGTGTCACTACATCGACACAACGTCGAGTGAGTGACAGATAGGGAATGTCATGGTTACTTGCGTAACCTCCGTTCCCTGATGGAGGGAATGAGACGTTGTGTCCCTCCTGCCACAACGCTGAACTACCCGCTGAAATGGCTGGACCTTGTCTCGGCTCCTCAGCATAAAACCTGAATGAGTGGTTGCATACCAGCTCCTTTTGTACCCGTATATCCAGGGGAGTGGCATGCAAATACCACTCGCCAATTTTCATTGGCCTTTTATCAAAGACCAGAGGTGTCTCAGGCTCCCAAGAGTGACCACTAGTGTCACTACATCGACACAACATCTCGTTCCCTCCATCAGTGAACAGAGGTTACGCAAGTAACCAGGATGTTTTTGATGAAAAATTAATTAGATTACAGTAATTTATTACTTTTAATTGGATTACACCCAACATTGCTTGGCCTATCATGTAATCATTTTTTAATAGATTGACAATCTCATTGAAGAGAGAGATGAAATGTAATCTCCTTTAGTCCTTCATTAACTATTACATATTTTAACTAAAGTATTACAAAATGTATAGCTCCAGCTATGAAATCTGATTGGATGAGCTATGTTCAAAGCTGTAAATCAGCTAATATACACACAACTGTGACCATGTCAATTAAATTCATCCTGATCTCATGAAAATTACGTGACTGTTGCAAAATTTTTGCAAAACAAAATTACGTGCTTCATTACATTTTTCACTGCAGTGTCACAGTGAAATGTCCAGCAGGGGCACCAAAAGAGAGAGAAATGGTGTTGTAATCAGACAAGGTTTTAAGGTGTTTGTTAGTATGTTAGATTTTAATGAGTAAAACGTACCTCTCTAACCTAATACTGTAACCTAAACCTAACTGATAGTGTTATAAAAGCAAATGAGAGGTGAACAAAACAGACATCCTTACCCTAATCCAACACCTTAACTAACCAGCAGTGTTCTAAAAGTAATGCGACATGAAAGGCACATTTTCTGAAGCAACCATTTGATTTTGTGTCACTCCTATGACACTTCTGTCTGACATGCCAGCTTGCGTGCTTGGCTGCGCACGAGCCTTGGTTCTCCGAGTCAAAAGTCCAACACTCTGTCAGGTGAGCTACTGTGCAAGCTTATCTCATTGGAATAAGTGTGTAAATGTGTTGATGATGCATTAAAGTAAAAGTGTTTCTATATTATAACAGCAGTGTATAAGTAATAGAATGAAAAATAACTCATTGTACTTGTAATTTCAGTGAAAGTTAATAAAAAGCACAGTTGTTGCAGTGCCTCTAGTGTTTATTTCACCAGAAAATTGTTGCGAAACATAGAACGTGGCATGTTAAACTCAGTTTGCTAAAATGTAGTTACATTAACGTTCATTTTACACGACTAGGTTGATTAAATTCAGTATTGACAAATCTACAATATTGTACTGTATATAGATATAATATCACTTAATAGTAAACTATATCACTTGGTGAAAGAGTGAAAGAGAGGCTTTGCATCATGCCAAATAACGTTTTTGTTTTATTGCTTTAATGAAAAATTGGTGGTTGTCTTTGTCTAAATTGTGACATGACTGGCTAAGTAGAAGGATGATGGCATACCTCTCTCTCACGCTCATTCTTGGTTAGGTGCATCTCCTTAAGGATTTGTGATCGTTGCTCCATCATCAGGGTCTTTTCGTAGGTGTAGGCGGAGATGTCACTGTCATGCTTAAGGTAAATAAAATAACAGGTCAGTGTGTGTTTGTAAATGAGTATCTATACATGTGTGCAGAGGCAGTGTGTGCGTTCCTCACCATTTCCACCACTTCCACTTCAGCATCAAGCCGCAGGTGATAAAGGAACATCATCAGGTCTTTCTTCATCTGAATGCTGTTGTCGTCCATCTGAGCCACAGTGAAGATGCGCATCTTACATTTCCTCCACACCTAGAAACACGTGCAGGAATACAATCAGTTCCTCATACGATTTCACATATGGTAAATGTAACACAAACAGCCATTAAACAAGTCCTACTGCCTGAACCCTAAAATATAATCTATAAATTCACCATTTCACACTCTAGACTACAGTACATATTAAACAGTTAACAGATCATTAAAAAACATAAATTGAATACTGTGGGCTGCCTAGGCAACAACCTTTTAAGTTAGCATCCTAATCAAAAAGGAACTTTAAAAGTGACAGAACTGAAACGCTTGTGTTAAAAGTCAATCTCGTGTGGCACACAAATAGCTCTTCCCTCGTGAAGTGAAATGACTCATATTTAATTCCAACAGAGTTTGATGTTAGCGTTTTGCTAAGCTAACAACTTGATACTCTAATAAGTAAAAAATTATAAGCACAAATATCAGGTGAAATAGTTGATTTTTAATTACTTTATATGGAACTATGTTGTTTTGATATGTTCCAGTGTTGAATAAAACAAAATCAACTTTTTAGTTTTAACAGTTACATCAGGTAGAAACAGTTCTTTAAGAAAATATTTGCAGGTTACTACTTTTTACAGTGTAAGCGTACTACCATTATTTAAAGTCAATATATTTTTGAACACTGAATCTCTCTGCTAACATGTTTGTAGTGTGTGAGTGTGTGTGTGCACCTTGTGCTGGCGCAGAAGAAAAGGAAGGAGCATGAGCAGGCCTCCATCATGGACAATCCACCACACATCAATGTGTCCTTCAGTGAAACGCTCGCCATTTGACGGATATGCAGAAATATTTTTTGGCACCAGCAGGGCTAAATGAGCCGCGGTGGTCTCCCTTATAACCTCTGTGGGGGAAAAATGGCAAAAACACAATTTGATATCTATGCAGATATGTGTCTTTATCGCTTTTTATAATTTTTCTTAGTTTATCACAAGTAGTAAAGCTACAAGTAGTAAAGCTACATTGCCACAAAAGTAATGAAAACATGAGTTAAAATAGCATGCTTGCTCCCAATTCAAGCATTAAATGGACGGTTCACCCAATAATGGTGAAAATCCCACAATGTTCCCTGCTAAAATAGACCATGCAATTCCCATGCTGGTCTAGGCTGGTTATGTGGGATAGTTCTTGTTTGGTGCTGGTCTACCTGATGGACCAGCATAGCCATGCTTTTCAGCTGCAAAATCTAGCTGGTGAAACTGGTTTACAAGCTTGGTCTTTCTGATAAAGCTTAAGCTTGTTTAAAAAACAAATGGAGATGACAGCACACCAGCATCCCATGCTGGGGAACCAGCACCCAAAACACAACATAAGCTGGTGACCAGCAATGCTCAGCAATGCCTCAGTCACCATTCACTTTCTTTGTGTGCAAAAAAGATTCTTCCTAACATCTTTTGTGCTCTACTGAAGAAAGAAAGTCAAATGGGTTTGAAACAACATAACAGTGAGTAAATGATGACAGAATTGTCATTTTAGAGTGAATGAGATCCCTTTTACCCTTACCTTAAAACCCTAAACTTTAGCCTCAAACAGATTCCAGAGGCACTGCTGTCCTCCCTACATTGTACAAACTAAACATAAAACCCTGTATGACTGTGGATAAACCAGGATAACAACCATCTCCTGGGCATCATAGTTGTAGCAGGCACCTAACTAATGTAACTGAGTAAAAACATGTAAATGGACAATGTAACTTCAATGCCCAGCTGATATCACTAGATGCATTTCTACTAACAGGCCTAATGAGGGCATGTTAGTGCATGCCAGGGCCAGTTGCATTCCCACTGTCACTTCTGGGACTTCATTGTACCTCCTCGGGGCCAATGGCCTTTGGCCCGCCTATTACCCTTTTTGCCAAACAAGGCCAACTTGGTATTGAGGCGGGGTCAATGTCAAAGGCGGAGTTTCGCTGAGTCAGGTCAGAGGGTTGGCACCAAGATCGCCGAACTTGTCAGGTTGTGTATCCAGCGCGCAACGGTACAGGTTCGGGAAATATAAAAAAATAGCGGGCATAGTAAAAATCCATTAAAATGCACAATGGACAAAGCGGTGCCCAAAGTAAAAACTTTCTATGGTTCGAGATCATTGACGGTGTAAGTAGAGAGGCCACTCGGGACACCATGGCAGTTACAGTCGGTGAGTTGTCAATGCTAACTTATCTTGCTAGCTAGCTAATAATTACATAGGATATAAACTTGATATTCTAGATAACCAGGTGACATGATACCTCAGCTTGAACTCCCCTTTTGCTTGTGAAATGATGGCACCAGGGTGGCGTAATAAGGGCGGGTTTTAGGGCAACACTGCGGGGCTATTGGCCCGATGGTGGGAACACAGATCAATTTTAACACTATTGGCTCTGGGTGGCCAGTTGATGGCACTGGCTCGCACTGGCCCGATAGTGGAAAAGCAGCTAATGTCTTACCAATGAAGTTCCTGCAGCGGTGGCGCTCCTCGGCCTGTTTCCAGTTCTTGGGGAAGCTGACCAGCACAGTGTTGTGGCGAAGGCCACCGAGTCCTCCAGCTTGGATCAGGTGTGAAGTGGCATCCCGCAAGTTAGAAGAGATCACCACCTGACTGAACCCCTTCACCTTCTCAACCTCCATCAGCTTCCTTAAAGACTGAGAGATTGAGAGAGAAAGACAGAAGGCAAACAGGCATTGGTTTTGTGTAATAATGGATCACTGATCTCAGTTTGGTTTCAGGTGTGTTCAGTTTTGATTCTGTGTGTGTATGTGCATACTTGGTCTGCTTTCTGTGCCTGTGGTTGGTTGTTCAAGTAGGTTCCCTCCACACATGCCCCTACGATAGTCAAACCTTTGCCCGCTTTCAGCTGATTGGTCAACGAAAGCAGTCGAGGTTGCTCCACTTTCTGCTCACCATCCAAACCCACAAGCACCAGAATCTGTGGCCTGGAAGTTGTGAATTTTAAACTGAATTTAAAATAACTTCCCACTATTTCCATGGAAAGTATTACTTGTGACCATTTACATATACTGTTTTACTGTATATTGAGAAATAGTATCTTTGTGTACAGATAAATTTAAGATCAGGCACTAACCTCCAGTTTTTAGTGTGAGGAGGACCTTCCTCCAGCCTCATAAGAGCAAAGCGGGCAGCACTGAGAGATATGCCACGTATCCCATCACCCCACTCCTTCTCTGCCCTAAAGAGAGGAAACACATTACCACGATCAGTGTATAGACTCTAATACACTCACAGCAAAGTTCTTCTTCATTCTTCGCTCAGAGAAAACAGTCGAGCAACAGTATATATAAAATAATATATAATAGACCAACTCCCAGTTAGCATACCCAAGTGATGTGGCTTGTGATCTCTCACATGTCGTCCATTAGAGGCACCTCACAACAACAACAATTATTTGCACAGCAACAAGTTTGCTACATATGAAATGCATATTTTACAGTGAGTGATGGTTCGGGACAATATTTAATGAAAATTTAGACAAATGCAGAAAGATCCCAATTCTGTCCGGTAGGATTAAGGCAGTACAGAAGACAAGGCGGGTTGTCCAATCAGACGAAAGGTGCGTTTCAGTGCCGCCCACATGTGCGTATCAAATATTCAAGCCATAAACAAATTTTTTAAACAATGAACAAAAAAGAAAAATCGAGCTGTTTCCACCTTTGTCTTTATTTATTTTTAAATAGAAAATGAAATGTTCAACAAAAACTGTGTTTGTATCTGCTAATTCTATTCATCAGTGTTAAACCAATTTCATTTTTTATTTTTGCGTTAAAATAAGAAAAAAGAATGGACACAAAAGTACACAGACCATTTATCCATATAAATGATGCGAATCTGAGGAGCATTTGAAGGAACGAAAACCGAAAACAAACGAAATTTTTAGCAGAACGTAACCAAAAACGGGAACAAAGTGATTTTCAATTGTTCTGGAGTGAAAGCGTTATTTTTAAATGCTGGAAACTGGTTATAACCGGTTAATTTTGTTTTGATCATTTTTTCATGAAACTAAAGGCCAAAGTGTTTATCACAGTATATTTTTGGAACCACACCAATTCATGTTACCCGAAAAAATGAAACGTGCTTTGAACCTCAAGGAAACTGCTCCATCACACATATCTTTGCCTAATTGTCCATTGTGGATGTCACATTCAGTGAATGAAGACTTTCTTAACAACTATGTATAATTACTACATACAGTACACATGCACGGCTAATTCAGATACAAGGAAAATATTATAAGATGTAAAAAGTACTTTTCTCAGTTATTTCCAAGTCTTGACTGAATTATTGTTAGATATGATGCATTAATACAGATTTGATGCTGCCGGGTTTTGGCTCAGAAGCAGATCTTTAATTAAAATTTTACTTAAATGTTGATTAACTGTATGCTTATGATTTCTATTGTGATAAAAAGCTAATTTTTGTTTATTTTGAGGCAACTGGCTTATTTTGAGCTCATTTTTCCAGACCAGGTGACATGCTTGCTTCTCTTGTGAGATCTGATAATGCTACAATTAGTATTTCACCCACCCCTTACCGCAGATACTGTCATTTTAAAAATAACATTATCAACCGTTCCTTTATTTTGTTCTAACCGGTAACCATTTGGAAAGTTAACTGCAGAAATTTTGAACCGGAAAGAAGAAAAAATAACTTTTGCTCAGAATGAACCAAAATGAAAAACGTTTTGTTTTTAGTCCCTGGTTTGAACAGCGGTGAAACACTTTCTTATGATGCGTTACATTCACACGTGCAGACAGAGGGCACTCTCACATCCACCAGGTGGATCTGACGCCATTGAATAACTTTCCCTTGTGAGCTTTACAGAGCGAATCCACATACTATCAGAAAAAAGATGTCAATGTGTATACTCTGTTTGGAGCAGCAGAAATAGTTAATCTTGTGTAAATTGTTATGTGAACATTTAGCTTTGTGCCAAGCAAAAATGCTATTTCTTGCCCTTACATGCACCTGTTAAAAGGCACGATTACATTTTACAATGAATTCTAATAAGAAAATCCACATAAGACCTTTGAAACTAGAGCAAAGATGTACTGCAAAACTCTTACTGCAAAACAATTTTTGTATTATTTTCCTGTAAAAATATCTAATAACATCCTTAAAATAAATGTACTTGAGAAGCTACACTGCATAATATATTTATGCATTTTTTTGCACTTTATTCACTTGTGTATTGTCAAAAACAAGTGAAAAAAATCTACCAATACTGAAGAAGTAATCCAAAGTATTTAGAATACTTTGCTGACCTTGAGTAATCTAACGGAATACGTTACAAATTACATTTTACAGCATGTATTCTGTAATCTGTAGTGGAATACATTTCAAAAGTAACCCTCCCAACCCTGCTTATTGGCCAACTCTAAATTAATTTAGAGACAAGCACAATAAACTTCTGCTAATTTTTGCACATGTTTAGGTTGAAATCATTTATCAGTGTCATTCATTGACAGTACATCTGAAACTAGATAAATATAACATGCTATGCCTAATTATTCAGTCACAACTGCGGGTCTTAAAATAGATCCTAAACAAAACTCATCCTGGCCTGAAAACTGTACAGTTAATAATGCTGTTTTTTGCCAAGACTGAGATTGATTTTCTTTGTATAAAAATCATTAGGTTTTTTCTATCTTTTTTTGTCCAGTCTCTTCCCCCGAGGCTCATTTACGTCAGCTTACCCACAGAACTCGATGTATTTGTAGATACAGCCAGCAATCACCATGGCAACAATGGCATAGTACCAGGAGCACAAGAACATCAGGGTAAGACACAAGCTCATGCCCAAGAGTGACAAAGCCCTGAAAAAACAACAAAAAAACTCAGACACAGGAGCAGAATGTCCTGCGATAGTAACAGTGTTTTGGTGATAGATGTGTTTGTACTAATTACAATAAGTGTCATGGGTTATGTCATGGGTGACAGGACTGAAAGTAGTGATGTGTCATTTCTGCAGCCTCTATTAATAGTTTATAGGAACAGAGTCTAGTCTGTTAACTTGTATCCCCTCAAATCAAGGGCAAGGGTATTGTTAGCGGATCAAAATTATCATTAGCACAGTATAAAAACAAAAGATATCAATGGAAAGTTGCCACCATGATGAAACAAACGTGTGTGTGTGTGTGTGCGTGTGTGTGTGTGTGTGTTTTTGTACATGTGTGATTATGTACCAGTGGTAGAACTTAAAGCGTGGCCTCCAGTTCGGGGTTCTGAGAAGCGTTTGCAGGGCACAAGCCAGGTTTACAAACATGTAGCACATAAGAAAGAACCTGTTGGAGAACACAGAGCAGACAGAGCAAAACTCCATCAGAATACAGTGTGTAATATAAATATGTGTGTATGTTTGTTTTGTTTTTGTTTTTTTGAGCAAGTATGTTAAATGATGCCAGAATGTTTACACTAGGACAAACAAAAACTGCTTCTACATACAAAATGGAATGGATTGACAAGCAAACTGCCAATCTTTTTTTTTTTTTTTAAGATTGTTCCTTCCCAATTTATCCCCTGAATATAAAGGCAACCATAATGAGGTGGGGTTGTGTGTTGTTTGGTAGCATTGCGCACATGGAGAGAATGGGTGCAACTGCATCCAGCGAGGCGATGAGGATGCCACTCTCACAGATACAAGCCGTCAAGAGAAGAGCCCATGTGGGTTCACCATTAGCTTTGCCATGACCAAACACCTACAAAACATGCAAACATACAGTATAAAAACATATGCCTTAGTTATTATAATCAAATATCAAAGCATAAAACAGAGAGAAAATCAGGGGGCATACTAGTACTACCCATATAATATGTAGTATAAAACATATGTACTATAAATAATGACAATGACATGTACCCTGAGGAAAGGAATGATTCCGTCTCGGGCGATGGCTTGAAGGAGGCGAGGCGCTCCTGTCAAACTCTGAAGCCCTGCCCCACAGGTGGAGAAGAAGGAGCCAAACACAATGACCCAGGGCGAGGGCCATGCCAGCGTGCCAATAACTAAGTTACCATCAACACCTTCCCCAAACCTTTAAAAAAAAAAAAAAAAAAAAAAAGGTGAAGTAAGCCTCTTTCAGGTAAAAATTTCAAAAGATTTTTGAAATTGAGCTTTTAAATTGAGCTGAACTGCACTAAGTTAAGCTGAAGCTAACCTAAATTCATTTGAAACTGACTTAAGCATATACTGCATCCACAGTCAATCAAAAATCAAGACTCACTTGTCCCTCAAAACGACTCCGTCAACACAGGCTCCAAAAAGAATCACACTAGACATGTCTGTAAGAGAAAAAATTTAGGATAACAACACAAAGCAACAAAAAGGCATTTATCCTGTTTCCGCTATTTTACCACACAAAGGTTTGCTGTGTATCCAATTACGCTGTACCTGACTGTATATGGTATGCTTCCAAGATGTGCATTTCTGCACTGGGTGGAAATCACAGGTCATTTATTGGAGCAGTTTACTGTAATGACTTTGCAGTAAAGGATACAGATAAAGGAGGTGGTGGCAATGGCCAAGATGGTACCAATCGGGATGGACTTCTGAGCATCCTGCAGGTCACCAGAACGGTTGGAGCCAGCCATGATACCTGTGAGAGACACACACAATGTAAATTTTTTGAAAGGAGTTTAAAAGGAGGTTGCTCATTATGAAGATATTGTATCATGGATACTCTGTATAAAGTAATTGTGTGGTTTCTCAATGCAGTTAAAACAGGTCCCTACCCTGCAAGTAATACAATCTCTGTTGTCATCACTTATAAGAAGACGCAAACACTGGGTTGGGTATATTACTTCTGAATTGTAATTTGGTACTGATTTCAAATTATATGACTAAAATTATAATCAGTAACATCATCTTATAGATTATAATTTTTAGACAATCAAATCCGATTACATTTGGATTACTTCTGATTTCTTCTTAATTTGGTGTCACACATAGAATAATGATAATTATCATGTCTGTCTGTTCCACCTTACCCTTTCAATCACACATCTATACATATATATTTTTTGTATACGGATTACATAATCCAGATTACATGGAGTCCGTTACTCCCCAACACTGAACATTCACACCATGTACATATTACAGAAAACGTAAAGGGATAGTTAACCCAAAACTTTGAACCTCAAAAAAGCACATAAATGCAGCATACAAGTAATCCTTATGTCTCCAGTGGTTTAATCCATGTCTTCTGAAGCAATCCAATAAATTTCGGATGAGAACAGACCAAAATAGAACTCCTTTTTCACTATAAATCTTGACAACAGCAGTCTTCTTGGCAATCATGATTTCAAGGTTGAATACACTTTCTAGCGCCATCTAGCGCTTTATGCATGCGTCAAGCACTAGGAAG
Source organism: Myxocyprinus asiaticus (assembly GCF_019703515.2). NCBI lineage: Eukaryota > Metazoa > Chordata > Actinopteri > Cypriniformes > Catostomidae > Myxocyprinus > Myxocyprinus asiaticus. The sequence goes on from NC_059367.1 coordinate 33,563,632, forward strand.
TGTAATCGAGCTTGAAATCATGATTGCCAAGAAGACTGCTGATATCAAGATTTATAGTGAAAAAGGAGTTCTATTTTGATCTGTTCTCATCCAAAATCGATTGGATCGCTTCAGAAGACATGGATTAAACCACTGTAGATGTAAGGATTATTTTATGCTGCCTTTATGTGCTTTTTGGAGCTTCAAAGTTTTAAACTCCATTTACTTGCATTGTATGGACCTACATAGCTGAGATATTCTTCTAAAAAATCTTCATTTGTGTTCTGCAAAAGAAAGAAAGTCATACACATCTGGGATAGCATGAGGGTGAGTAAATGATGAGAGAATTTTAATTTTTGGATGAACTATTCCTTAAACTTGAGATATAATTGCTCCTGCATTTCTATATTAATGTGACTTCATTCTAAGTCAGATTCAAATTAACATGACCATAATTTCTAAAATAGCCATATTAAAAACAAAAGACACATAGAATTGAAGGCAACTAGATATTAATATTAATAACAGACTGTACAATTAATTGAAAAATCAACCACGATTATGGCTGCCGCGATTACGTTATAGTGAAAACTGATGATTACAGCATTCCATTTAAATCCACTCCTGTCATGTCAAACATTTCTATTTACAATGCATTTTTTGCAGCAGTTGAGTATTTTAACTAATCCCAAACATGTCCTTTGAGAAATCAAACAGCAATGGGGATTCAGAGATGCTTAAAGAGTTAGTTCACCTAAAATTGAAAATTCTCTCATCATTTACTCACCCTCATGCCATCCCAGATGTGTATGACTTTCTTTCTTCTGCTGAACACAAACAAAATTTTTTAGAAGAATATCTCAGCTCTGTAGGTCCATACAATGCAAGTGGATGGTGATCAGCACTTTAAAGCTCCAAAAAGCACAGACAATCATAGTAAAAGCAATCCATATGATTCCAGTGGTTAAATTAATGTCTTCCAAAGCGAAACAATTGCTTTGGGTGAAAAACAGATCAGAATTTAAGTCCTTTTCACTATAATTGTTTATTGGAATGTTCAAATTAAAGCAAAACCATTGAAGCTTGTGATCAGCATTCTCTTGTAAACAAACTAAGCTGCACTTCCGGTTGTATCACATCAGATCTTGTGTGAACATGCTAACATGCTTACACCACACGAGAGGTGGAGGGAACTGATGCTGCGTTCCAGACGAAGTCGGAGGTGGGAATATCCGAGTTTAAATTTCCCACTTCCGACCTCAGTGCTTTTCAGTCAATTACACGTCACAGTCATATGAACATATGCCAAATGCATAAACACATGCACAGTCTTCCAGATGTTAGCTAGCTGGCTATCTAGTGTCTAATTCACGAGCAAAATAGGTGAAAATGTAGGCACTGATTGTTACACAAGCAATTCTTCTGAATGTCCTCTTGTACATTTATTGTATATTGCATATACAGAAATGTACTGCTGTGAAAATACTTTAAAAAAAAATTATGTTTCACAAAACCAAACTCTGGTTTATGCTTAGAGGTCGCACCATCTTGGAAATGACGTCAAATGATGCTACTCGCTGAAGCCAGGGTTGATCGATCTACCCTGAGTTCAAAAGTCAGATGTCCGACTTCAAGTGGCATTCCAGTCATTATTTTCAAGTTGGATGTAGGAAACTCCAGAGTTCCAAGTTGTCTGGAACACAGCATGAGTCCCCTCGTGGACAAGCATTGGAGAGGGACTGGAAGTAAACGATTATAATGAAAAGGACTTAAATATTGATCTGTTTCTCACCCAAAGCGATCGTATCGATTTAGAATACATTAATTTAATTACTAGATTCATATGGATTGCTTTTACTATGATTGTCTGTGCTTTTTTTAGCTTTAAAGTGCTAATCACCATCCACTTTCATTGTATGGACCTACAGAGCTGAGATATTCTTCTAAAAATCTTCATTTGTGTTCAGCAGAAGAAAAAAGTCATGCACATCTGGGATGGCATGAGTGTGAGTAAATGATGAGAGAATTTTCATTTTCGGGTGAACTATCCCTTTAAATTAGTCCTATCAGTAATGACAACCAATTGCAAAGTGCACATTTTAAACAGTTGGTGGCACTGAAGAAACATCACCCAACACTTGAAGATTTAGAAAAAAAGCAAAAAGCTAAGTCGGTAATTTGGAATTATTTTGGATTTGTTACAGGTCATGCTGCTTGTTTGCAATGTAGATGGTAAATACACTGCAAATGAGCAAGGCAATGAAATTAGAACACTCACATCATAATCAAGGCATAGACACAGTGTAAAGAAGTGATTTATTGTGCCATGTAGACAGCTTCATTTATAATGAGAGCATTTGATTAGTGTAAACCTGCAGTACGTGATTGCTTTAGTGATTATAATGGGAGAGTTTTAATATTGTCGCTTTGCTCAATTTCGGTGTACATTTTAAGAATTGCTTATTTTTGTCATGCTACTAAGCAGACCAATGGGAAGCTGATTTACTGATGTATAAAACAGCAATAAAGTAATTAATCCTAACAGTTTTTAGCTTGTTTTGGATGTGTAGCCTACAGAATATGAAGAATAAGTGTTTCATGTAATTTCTATGAATCAACATATTAATCACGATTACAATATCAAGGGCAATAATCAACAATTATGATTTTGGTCATAATCGTGTAGCCATAATCAATAATTTCCCTATTAATGATCAGATTGTTCAATACTGACCTGTGACAGAGGGGAAGTAGATGCCCACCAGCAGGGTGAAGAAGCTGGTGATGTCGGCCAGGACATATCGGTTGGTGTTGGTTGGTGGGGTGTCAGGGTCAAGTACTGCTTGCAGACCTCGTTTCTCTAAGATCGAATTTTTCTCCATAAAGGAACTGAAAAGATTCTCTATGAGAAAGAAAAGAGGAAATTCTCAACTCAAATTTAGAATTCATTTTCCTACATAATTTCCTATAATATACAGTATAACATCATAATATCTAACTTATAATCATTACATGTTTTGAACATAAGGTGTATGATAATATTAGGAGCTGTAACGGTCACCATTTCTTTTAGGCTTTTCACCATTTTTAATGACCTTTCAGCTTTTTTGCAGTTTGCTAAAATAGTCCTTCAGTGTGACAAATTAATTTTTAAAAGTACAAATATTCCATGTAGCTTGTCGATTGATATGAGGTCATAAAAACATACTATGTCATAATTATAAATAATTATTATACAGTATATAAGAAAAATGTTTAAGCTAGCATGAGTATAGCATGTTACACTGCAAAAATATACAAATGTATATTTTAATACATTATAACTTTTACATTTTGTGGTAGGTATATACTGTATTGGTTAGGTCAGTTTAATTCCTCTTTAATATTTTAACATCAGCACACCATGTTTTAGCTACATGTCATCTAAAAAAAGCAGTGACAGTATTTTTAATAGTAAGTGTAAATATTAAAGGTAGTTCCCCTTCTGTCACTCACTCGAAGTTGTGTCGATGTAGTGACACTAAGGGTCGCTCTTGAGAGCCCCGAACACCTCAGATTTTTGAGAAAAGGCTAATGAGAATTGGCGAGTGGAATTTGCATGCCACTCCCCCGGACATACGGGTATAAAAGGAGCTGGCTCGCAACCACTCATTCAGATTTTTTCTTCGGAGCTAAGCGGTTGTACTATTAGCGAGCTGAATACTACTCACCTCTTAAGAAGCGTATGCTGTTGGATATACACCGCATTTCCAGTGGCTTTCTCTCCTTCTGCACGACTAGTGCAGATTTCGCCCCTGAGCACTTTGACAGCACTAAAAGAGTGTATATTCCTGCTAAAGAGTATATTTTCTCTATTAGAGCACACACATTGACGTTGAACGTCTTTTTAAAGATGTGGATGCGGTCACTATCTCTCCACTTCCGACGGCCATGGGCGCTGCCTCACGTGTCTGGGCAGTGATCACACTGAGGGAGCGTTCGTGGATGGTTCATGTTCTCATTGCGAGAATATGACCATGGCAACGTTGCGGTCGCGGCTTTCCTTCTTCCGGGGGAAAGCCACTCTAGCCGCCCCCCGTGCCTCACCTTTTACCTCCGGGTACGAGGCCGGCCCGGTTGGCGCTGGAGGCGAATTGGGGGCTTCAATGGGCACAGCTCCGCTGGGTAAATCCCCGCGGACTTCCCATTCCCCAGCACGCTTGTTTGCCCCCAGCGAGTTCCGAGAGGAGACCAGCTCTCCCCAGGGCCAACTTAGTGTCCCTTTCGGAGCTCTGGAGCGGGATGAGTGCTCGATCGCTGCATCAGAGAGCGTACTGGCGATGTCAGATGCCGAGGACTCGACTGGGCTGCCACCTTCGGGTTGGCCCGCCCAGTCTGAGGCTGACAGCGAGATGACCGCCATGCTTGCCTGGGCCGCCACGTGTGTCGGTTGAAGTGGAACCTTCCACCCTCCTCTGAGCCCTTGCAGCTAGATGATTGGTTCCTGGGTTCGGGGCACCACTCACATCCACGCCCCCCACGGTCCCTTTCTTCCCGGAAGTGGAACGCCACCTGTGGCTGAATCTGGTCGAGATGAGGGACGCGGACAAGGTTCGCTTTCTCAACGCCCCCATCTCCCAGATCGGCCTATTCGGCGACACCGTCGAAGACTTCGCCCAGCAGTTCTCAGTGGTGAGGAAGTAGATGGAGGCTATACAACACATGTTGCCCCGGCGTGGCTCAAGATCCCATATCCCATCTGCTCACTGTGGGCGTCCCCCTGCGGCGGTGAAAGCCCAGGTGGCTCTGCCTCAGTCCAAGCCCAGTTCTCGGCCCCAGCGTAGAGCCCCCTGCAGGAAGCTGACACCCCCCACCTCACAGGCAGGCACGAGGACCCGGAAGGCTCCTAAGCGCCCCTGAGACGGATGACCCAGGGAGCAAGATGTCAGGTATCCAGACCACTCCATCCCCCAGTGGAGGGCCGGGAGATAAATCCTTGGTTTCCTTTTTTTTAATGTTTTCTGCACCCCGAACGGGTTGCGGTACCCACATTCTCAAAAGAGCAGTTTCCTCACTCCTTGGGTCACAGAGCCAATGTTTATGACCGCAGTTATCATGGCAACTGGGCACTGAGCACCTGCGACTTAGACGCTGCGACCTGTGAGACCACACTCACACCCACGGCCAGGTGGTTGTGACAGACTACGAGGACGGTCGAAAAGTCCTTCCTCCCCCATCGCCGACCCCCCCGACGCCGGGTACATGGAGCAAGGTAAGTGCTTCGAGGGTCCCCTCAGCGCAGCCACGAGTTCGAGATGAAGCGAGGCTCCTTGACGTGGCATTCCCTGCTCCCTCCCGCCACAAGGCCCCACCCACAGGTACATTAAACGCGATTGTCCCCTTAGTACCTGGAGCCCGGAGCTTGGACACATGGCTAGCGCTTTCCAACCAGTTGTGGTGGTTGGCCAGGACCATCCGATTCGGCTACGCGATTCAGTTTGCCAGGCGCACGCCCTAGTTCAGCAGCATCCGCTTCACTTCGGTGAGGGGCGAGAACGCTGCCACCTTGCATGCGGAGATCGTGACCCTTCTGTGCAAGGGCGCGATAGAGCCTGCCCCTCCAGCCGCGATGAAGAAAGGGTTTTACAGCTCTTACTTCATCGTACCGAAGAAAGGCAGTGGGTTGCGGCCAATCTTGGACCTGCGAGTTCTGAACTGGGCCTTGCACAGACTCCTGTTCAAGATGCTGATGCCAAAGCACATTTTGGCTTGTGTCCGGCATCAAGATTGGTTCGCGGCGGAAGACCTGTAGACTCTTGGTTTTACCTCAACACAGACCCTTCCTACGGTTTGCTTTCGACGGCCGGGCATATCAGTACAAGGCCCTCCCCTTCGGCCTGTCCCTGTCCCCTCGTGTCTTCACGAAAGTCGCAGAGGCAGCTCTTGCCCCGTTTAGGGAAGTGGGTGTCCGCATACTCAACTACCACAAGGCTGATTCTAGCTCACTCTCGAGAGTTGCTATGCGCATAAAGGGACCTCGTGCTCAGGCACCAAAGCCGGCTAGGGCTTCGGGTCAACTGGGAAAAGAGCAAGCTCTCCCCGGTTCAGAGCATCTCTTTTCTCGGCATGGAGTTAGAGAAACCTCCCACTGCCTGCTCTGGTATTCTCCGACGGGGGCCCCCCTCGACCCAGACACACTGGCACACAGCTGGCCCCTGGGGCTGCGCAAGTATGCGTTCCCCCCAGTGAGCCTACTTGCACAGACCCTGTGCAATGTCAGGGAGGATGAGGAGCAGGTCACCCTCGTGGCCCCGTATTGGCCCACCCAGACTTGGTTCTCAGACTTCATGCTCCTTGCGACAGCCCCTCCCTGGCGAATTCCCCTGAGGAAGGACCTTCTTTCTCAGGGACGGGGCACCATCTGGCTCCCGCACCCAGAGCTCTGGAACCTCCATGTCTGGCCCTTGGACGGGACGCAGAAGACCTAAGTGGTCTACCACCAGCAGTGGTAGACACAATCACTCAGGCCAGAGCTCCCTCCACGAGGCAGCTTTATACTCTAAAGTGGCATTGGTTTGCGAATTGGTGTTCTTCCTGACGCGAAGACCCTCAGAGATGCGCAGATGGGTCAGTGCTTTCCTTCCTGCAGGAGAGGCTGGAGGAACAGCTGTCCCCCTCCACCTTGAAGGTGTATGTGGCCGCCATAGCGGCACACCACGATACAGTGGACGGTAAGTCCTTAGGTAAGCATGACCTGATCATTAGGTTCCTGAGAGTTGCCCGAAGGCTGAATCCTCCTAGGCCATGCCTGTTCCGCTCATGGGGCCACACCGCTCTGGTTGATGCATGTGTGACCGCTTCAGCACTGGCTTCAGACTCGAGTCCCAAGATGGGCATTGCGCCACGGGACACACCAATCTTGCGCCATCACACCAATCTGTCACCGCCTCTTCAGCCCTTGGACTAACCTTGCATTTCTACGGGCAGGGGTTCCCCTAGAGCAGGTCTCCAGGCACGTCGTTGTTACAACAGATGCCTCCAAGACGGGCTGGGGCATCGTATGCTACGGGCACACAACCACCGGCTCCTGGACTGGCCCGCGGCTGCGTTGGCACATCAACTGCCTAGAGTTGTTGGCAGTACTGCTCGCCCTGCGGAGGTTTCGGCCATTGATCCAGGGCAAGCACGTGTTGGTCCGGACGGACAACACAGCATCGGTAGTGTCCATCAACCACCAAGGCAGTCTACAGTCCCATTGCATGTCACAACTCACCCGCCATCTCCTCCTCTGGAGTCAACAGTGCCTCAAGTCGCTACAAGCCACTCACATCCTGGGCGACCTCAACACAGCAGACACTCTGTCATGTCAGGTTACCCTCAGGGGAGAGTGGAGACTCCACCCTCAGGTGGTCCAGCTGATTTGGAGTCGATTCGGTCGAGAACAGGTAGACCTGTTTGCTTCCCGGGAATCCACCTACTGCCCACTTTGGTACACCCTGACCGAGGCACCCCTCGGTATAGATGCGCTGGCACACAGCTGGCCCCCTGGACTACACAAATACGCATTTCCCCCAGTGAAATTACTTGCACAGACCCTGTGCAAGGTCAGGGAGGACGAGGAGCAGATCATCCTAGTAGCATCCTTCTGGCCCACCCAGACGTGGTTCTCGGATCTCACGCTCCTCGCGACAGCCCCCCCTGGTGAATTCCCCTGAGGAAGAACCTTCTTTCAGTATGGTCTCCCTGTTGGCAGACCTGCATCTCCCTTTGACAGAGCCTTCTCTGTCCTGGTCACCATGTTTGTAGAGATCCTCCCCTTTCAGGCAGGACCTACCACCGCGCCTCTTCCATGTGCGGCTCTGAGCCCACATGATGTGCTTGCCACATGTTACCTCAGGATGTGGTCTCCGAGGGGTCTTTCCCCCCTGAAAGAATAGGATAGGAAAAGAACACCTTCCCCAGCGCATATATTGAGCGTTAAAATGGCTCCAGCTGAATAACTGAATACTCTGTGGAGAGAAAACATAGAGAGAAAAGGCTGCGGCTGGCGTGGCCTGCTACCATACTAGATATGTCTCCCCCCACCCCCCAAGGGATGTGGGGAACTATATGACGTTTTTTGGGGCATTGGGGGAGGCTACATGCAGACCGGTGCACCTGCTACTATGCACGCAGCAGCTTGCTTGCACCTGCACGTAACACAGTTCAGTTAGTTGTGGCGTTTCATATTGGGGCCCCTAGTGTCACTACAACGACACAACGTCGAGTAAGTGACAGAAGGGGAACGTCTCGGTTACTGTCGTAACCTCCGTTCCCTGATGGAGGGAACGAGACGTTGTGTCCCCTCTGCCACAATGCCGTACTACCCGCTGAAATGGCCAGGACCCTGTCTCGGCTCCAAAGAAAAATCTGAATGAGTGGTTGCGAGCCAGCTCCTTTTATACCCGTATGTCCGGGAGAGTGGCATGCCAATTCCACTCGTCAATTCTCATTGGCCTTTTCTCATTGTTCAATTCTCATTGTAGGTATTCGGGGCTCTGAAGTGCGACCCCTAGTGTCACTACATCGACACAATGTTTCATTCCCTCCATCAGGGAACGGAGGTTACGACAGTAACCGAGATGTGCATCCAAAATGAAAATTCTGTCGACATTTACTCACCCGCATGTTCTTCCAAACCCGACTTTCTTACTTATGCGGAACACAAAATGAGATGTTTTCATGAATATTGCAGCTTGTCTTTTCAATACAATGGTAGTTGGTAGTGCTTCCCTTTAGAGCTTGAAAGTATCATAAAACCCAAAAGTATCATAAAAGTTGTCCATTTGACTTGTGTGTCATATTCCAAGTCTTCTGAAGGCATACAATAGATTTTAAAGTGAAATACTCTGAAATTTAAGTCATTTTCAGTGCAATTCTTGATGTCCGTTGAGAATTCATCATCACTATGAGGGAAGCTCGCTTACAGGAGAACTTTTGTAGTTTTTAAAACCATACGATGGAAGCTCCCGCTTAAAACTTTTGTGTTCCGCATAAGAAAGTCATACAGGTTTGGAACAATATTAGGGTGAGTAAATGATGACATCATTTTCATTTTGGGTGAACTATCCTTTAAGCCATTGTAAATTTCTAACCTGCAAGGATGCCACTGGTGACTCCAGGGATTCCCTGGACCTGAGAGAGGTTGTTGTTAGTGAAGTACTCATCACAGGTGGCGTTCAGGAATTCTGAGTCACAGAAGGCTCTCCAGAGCTTGGTGGTAACTGTAGCATTGCCACTTTCTATGGTTTTGGCACAAATGTCAAAGCCCTTTGACATAAGTGTTCGATTCCCGATCACACAGACCCTATACAAGACAATTCTGTATGTTTACAGTGTTTGTGAAATATATTCTATAACCTTGAAGAACATACTGTATAAATATGGTTATCACAAAATGACCAGAAAATTGTGCTCACGGAAAGTCTGGCGGATCAAAAGATGTCTTGATGACCCCAGCATAGACGGCAAGGATGGAGAGAATGACGCAGGCGAGGAACACGAGGGCCAATTTGTTGACATACTTGACACCGACAAAGACAACCAAAGCCATTAAGGAGAGCACGATGGTACCGTACACACGCATGTTGTTCAACAGTGCTGCCTCGGCCTCTGCTCCCTCCAGACCCTCCATTTTAAATATAGCAGCTGCTGGCACAATGTAGATCTACAAAGACATAAAATAAAATAGACTAGGTGATGATCAAGAAGATTTCAATGGTTTATGTTGTGTATAAACAGTATAAACCAGTAGTTTTCAACAGGTGGGTCACACCCCAAAAATGGGTCACAGGCAGTGTTGGGTAAGTTACTCTTAAAAAGTAATTCATTACTAACTACTAATTAAAAAGTAATTTTCTAGTACCAAATTATCAGTTTAGCATGATTACTCAAGGATAAGGTGTTGGAGTGATGGTTGCTGGAAATGGGGCCTGTCTAGTTTTCGTTCGACCACGATCATGTTTCCACTTAGCTAGACAGGATTCAGTAGATAAATGTTTTTTTTGTGTGTGTGTTTTTTTAGCTTACTCGGAATTTGTGTAGGAGTCGGTATTGTGCTGGGAGCCGGACATTTGCTGGATTCAATCTCTAAGATAACGTTACCTAGTGTTGCAGTTTGTTGTCGCTGTTGAATAGCACTGTCTGAGGCAAGGCTCTCGCGAGCATGCATAAACGTCACATCCTTTGGATTTTCCCGGCAAAAGCGACCTGCTCCCTTCACATGAAAATCAGTCTACAGGCTTTAATAGGCAACCAAGGAAGTCCAGGAAGGGCTCATTTTTTAAGTTGCATAACAAGCCGTTCACACATTGGCAAAAAAGGCGAATATTACATGAGAATGTTTACATATTGCACCTTTAAACTACTTCAAAGAGTTCTCATCAAAAAATCATCCACGTGCAGCAATGACAGCTTTGCAGATTCTTGGCATTCTAGTTGTCAGTTTGTCCAGATACTCAGGTGATATTTTACCCCACGCTTCCTGTAGCACTTGCCATAAAAGTGTCTTGTCGTGCACTTCTCACGCACCTTACAGTCTAGCTGATCCCACAAAAGCTCAATGGGTTAAGATCCATTACAAACTTTTCCAATTATCTGTTGTCCAATGTCTGTGTTTCTTTTCCTACTCTAACCTTTTCTTTTTGTAATTCTGTTTCAAAAGTGGCTTTTACTTCCCATAAGGCCTGTACTCCTGAGTCTTCTCTTTACTGTTGTACATGAAACTGGTGTTGAGCGGGTAGAATTCAATGAAGCTGTCAGCTGAGGACATGTGAGGCATCTATTTCTCAAACCAGAGACTCTGATGAACTTATCCTCTTGTTTAGTTGTACACTTTGCCTTCCACATCTCTTTCTGTCCTTGTTAGAGCCAGTTGTCCTTTGTCTTTGAAGACTGTAGTGTACACATTTGTATGAAATATTCAGTTCTTTGGCAATTTCAAGCATTGTATAGCCTTCATTCCTCAAAGCAATCATTGACTGATGAGTTCTAGAGAAAGCTGTTTTTTTGTTTGTTTGTTTGTTTGTTTGTTTGTTTTTTGCCATTTTTGACCTAATATTGACCTTAAGACATGCCAGTCTATTGCATACTGTGGCAACTCAAAAACATGTTAAGCTTCATTTAATGAACCACATAGCTTTCAACTGTGGTTGCTAGGCTGGTAAGTGATTTTCTGGTACCAAATTATCAATTTAGCATGATTACTCAAGGATGAGGTGTTGGAGTGATAGCTGCTGGAAATGGGACCTGTCTAGATTTGATCAAAAATTACTTTTTTCAAATAGTGATGGTATTGTTTTTTTTACATCAGTAATGTCCTGACTATACTTTGTGATCAGTTGAATGCCACTTTCATGAATTAAAGTACCAATTTCCTTCCAAAACAGTAAAATCTGTACATTATTCCAAACTTTTGGCCGCCAGTGTATTAGGCTGTTAAAACACACTTATACTGTTGCTTATAGATTCACAAAACTGTCCTGTTCAGCCTATGTACAGTAAATAATGTAATTATATAATAAAAAAGCAGTTTGTTAGACCTATGTAGTTCATGGTAATATTAATAAAATAAAATAAAAATTGTTTGATTGCAAGGTATTTTGTTTACTTCTGTATGATAAACAATTGTGTACAATTGGTACTGTGTTGAGTCACTGCTTGATGTCCAATATGAAATCCTGAACCATTTTAAGAGCAAACACAGAACTCACAATGATCTCAGAGAATAACAAAGGTAGATGGCCATTCAACATATAAAATGGCCTAAAAAATGAAAATATTTCACAAATGTAAAAATAAAAATCAGAAAAAATTACTTTAGGAATCAATTCAATTCCAGTTGTAACCATTGGTTGTTAATGTTAATGTGTTGTTTTTATTATCACATTTAGCTATAAATGACTAAATTAAGTTCAGGTTAAGAGAAAACCAATGCAAATGCAAGAAGTCATACCAGCAGAATTTCGATGCAGCCCAGGATATACATGGCTCCAGCGTAAGTGGTACCCAGGTAGAAACAAATACCAACAGCCCCGCCAAACTCTGGCCCCAGTGAACGAGAAATCATGTAGTAGGAACCGCCAGCTATATGTTGACATAAAAAAATTAACAATTACCATAAACACACATAAAAATAAAAAAATAAAAATGACTAAATTATTAAATAGAAGAACTGTTCCCACAGTAAATAATAAGAACACTGTAGTAAGTAATAATAAAACACTTATTTCTTACCATTCTATAAGAACAATCAGTATTGTTCTGTCCTTGAAATGTCAGTTTAAAGAGGAGGGTGCGTGTCAGTACAGTATATCTATTTTGTTTATTTCTAACGCAGACAGACATATGTCCACACAAAAATACACAAAGTTATAAGCGAGGAGCTGAACTCAGCACAGAAGGGAGCTGTTGTGTGTACTGTAGCTAACTGCCCATGAAGAACAACAGGACAGCCGTCCTCTGGGCTTTCACACACTTATACATACACTGAAAATTTATGCTTACCTGGCACAACTCCATTGGTGGCAATTGCACTCATTGAGATAGCTGTCAGCATAGTCTGTAAATATGGTAAATAAAGATAATATAAGTCGAGAGGGGGGTCAAACATTTTACAGTCAAACATTTTACTCTCTCCAACTTCTTCCACCGGTCGATAAAATCACTTTTAGAAAACAGGTGGAACAATTAAAAACTATAAACATAATAATAATGGAAAAATAAACCATGACCAAAAGATAGTTTAACACAAATCTCATACATATTTGTTTCATAAAATGGCTACAACAGGGATTGTCATGTACATAATTTGATGTTCCACTTTATTTTCAGAGTTTGGACTTTATTACTGGTGGAATCTCGAAACTGCAAATGCAAGAACTGAGTTTAAACTTCTTAGCACAATGACCTCATTCACAGGAAAACAGTAAATTGTGCTTTGTGCCACTTCATTAGCATACACCCACAGTTTGCGCAAACACTCCCTCCCACGACCACTTGCATTTTGCGCTGGAATGGAAATTGCGATTAGAATTAGCTCTTTACAAAAATTGGATAAGTCGCGTACGGTCGTAGTTTGTACTTTGTGCACTCACTTAAATAGAGCCCTTCATCTTTAAAATGAATAATTCAGTCTCCATCAACATATAATAATATGAACATGATCACTTGACAAGTAACGCATATAACTTGTTCTACCATATTTGGTGTAGTAAAGAAGACCAGAATGTTACTTAAAGTATATTTTTTTTTGCCAGGATTGCCAGGAATGAAACAAATCCAGAGTGATAGTACCTATGATGTGAGTGTGGGCTGACAGTCTGTGAGTGTATATGCATTTGCTTGGGTTTGGCAGGGTCATGAGGGCATTATAGGGGATTTATGGTGGTGCAATCTGAAGGGACAGCTTTCAGCTTTTTGATATCAAACATTATTAAAACAGATATGACAGGAGGGGAAAAAAGCTCAGAATGGCAACACTGCGCATTCACTCACAAAAAAAAAAAAAAAAAAAAAAGACGAGCAAATTTTTACTTAAAATGTGACATGAGCATGCACAGAACACACAGGAGCACACAACAACAGAATTGCAGCGGGAGCGGCTTAGCCCTGACTGCTGCCCGTGGTGCAAAACTTCCAGCTCTGAAATGAAATGCCTCATGCAAGAAGTTACATTTACGGTCTTGGCAGAAACCCAGAATGGCAGTGCTGATACTGATGCCATTCTGAGATATTACCTTACCAAAGTTACTAACACCAACATGATTGCATAACTAAGCAATAATAGCTAAAGGTGCAGAGGGGTTAAAAGAGAACCGTATCTCTAGAGGAGGGTTATACAGAGAGAAAGTTAGGATGGGTGAAAGTGTGCTACATTTCTGTGTGATGTAAGCAATTTTCTTTTTTTTATATGGAAGGGTATGCAGTAAATGTTCCTTCTTCCTGAAAGATATCACTGAAATAAGTGTCCTGATCTATCTCACCAGTCTCTGTGACAGAACTAGACTGTGTAAACAGCAAACAAAAATGTGACCGCGAACACATTCTTTGATCAGCCATTCAGAAGACTTTTATGTGCGTACTTATAGTGTAGTAGTTGAAGTGGAAACTGAAGTGGAGGTTTAATGTCATATTCAGATTCATAACAGCTGTAAGTTGAGGGCACTCTTTTGCTACTGTTGTGTTTGACAACCATGATAAGACACACTGCTCTTCTGTTCGGTGTCGGTCTCAACACTATCTTTGAAGGGTGGTGATTTGGAAAGAGGGGGCATGACTAAATCAACTGCTCAGTCTCATGAAATTTCAAGAATGACTAAAATCGCTTACAGCAGCTTTAATGGTAAGATTTCCTCTGTATGATCACAGAGGAAATCGACATGTTTCGAATGTTCATGTACATTGAAATCAACCCCATTTAGTCCAGTTTTTCCCATCAGACACTTTTGCATCAATTCAAACGTGTTTACCTTTCGCTCTAGCGCTACTGATAGTATGTTGTGCAAGCAACCTCTGAGACATGATTTCTGGTCCCATGGAAACCAGGAAGTAATCGCATTCATATAAACAAAGGTGAGGATGATTCAGAGGTTGCATTTTCCCTCTAAGATTACATTTTTGCTCCACTAGGTTTGGTTAGGGTTGGGGTTTGGGCATGTGGTTAATAAAATTTGCTTTCCTCTTGCCTGTATTATATAATTTACAACTTTAACAACTCACTTTTGGCACTACTATGTGGACATTTGACCCAGAAACTTGAGCGCATATGTTCAACAACACTTCCAGCTTCGGCCACTAGGGGCTGTGATTCGAATTTCGCTACACGTAGACTGATTTCAGCAGCAGAACTTTCTACCTACTGTTGCCGAAATGATAGTGCAGAAGGAACCTTTCTGTTCCTATAGATGCAAGAAAAGTGTGTGAATCTGAGACTGACCGTGGAGCAACACATGAAGACGATGGTGAATGTGCCCAGTACACCTCCAACGCCCACCAGCCAGGTCATCCTGAGAAACAGGATCACCCCCAGGATGTTCTGCATACATGGCAGGTAAACGCCCATTAACGTGCCCATGCGTGGAGCCTGTCATTCAAATCAAATCAACCAATGAATTATATATAAAACATTTGAAAACATCAGATTCCATCACTGAAGATTCCATGAAATTGCTTGACCAGCACAGCTTTCTTGGGACAAAACGAAGGGCTGATCCCCCAATGATTTTTTTTTTTTTTAATAGCCAATAGGCTTTAATTTACATCACAGCTATAAACCATAATTTGCCACTAGCAAGACAGCTGGAGGTTGTTTAAGGAGGAGGGACATTCTCATTCTAGAGAGCATCTGATTGGACAAAAATCTGTGTAGTGCAGGATAAGCCATCAATAATTTTGGTCTGTATTCCCAGAAGAGAAATGTCCATACTGGCTAAAATTTAGTTTTTGGGAGAATACTAGAATATAGATGGCTTCAAAGCTAATAGACATGATCTAAAAGCCAAAAATTCATGGGGCCTTCAAATGGCTATTTAAGATGTCTGTCAATCAACATTCATCCGATCAATGATTAGGTACCATCCATTGATGTATACATGATAGGTTATTGAAAGGAGAGTAAGATCACTGTCATTGGTGATTTAGTAGTCTGTAGAGAAACTGCAGAGGTAGGTCATAGAGAACCATAGACAAATGCCCTAGTTTTTTGTCAATAAATCTTTGTACCCTATCTGCATTTTTGCGTTCACCTGCACAGTTTTCTTGCGTGCTTCCTCATTGTTTTCTGCCTCCTCATGCTCTTTACTGCCCTGTGTCAGGTTGGAGTAGTTGGCTAGGCTGCTGAGCAAAGAAGATACCATGGGACTAGTGTCCATCTCCTCCTACAAAACACACACAGACATAAACAAAGTTGTAAACTTATTTGAAACATTAGTCTCTAAGCCTCTGACTTTAAGGCAAGACAAGGCAAGGCATGTTTATTTATATAGCACATTTCATACAAAGTGTTTTACATCATTTTAAAACCAATTAAGAACAAGAAATAATAATAAAGATATAATAATAAGAATAAAAAGTAATCAAATAAATTGTAAAAAAGTAAACATTATTAAAATGAATAAAAAAGAAAAAGCATACAGAAATAAAATTATGCAGTACAATCAGTAAGCACATCTGACCTCTTCTGGAAGCTGGTTTCAGCTGCAGGTGGCATAATAGCTAAATGCTGTCTCACCTTATTTTGAGTGAAACCATTGTATAGAAACCTTTTCTAACTGACTTGATCCTAATGATCTGAGAGGTCTGTTATGTTTGTATTCAACAAGCATCTGCAATGTATTTAGGTCCTAGGCCATTGAGTGATTTATAAACAAGTAATAGTACTTTAAAATCAATTCTAAATATAATTGGAAGCCAGTGTAAATATATGAGGACTGGAGTAAAATCAGATTTTTTTTGGTTCGGATAAGAATTTTGACAGCAGTATTCTGAATGAGCTGCAGGGGTCTAATGGTCTTTTTGGGAAGGCCAGTGAGAAGTCCATTGCAGTAATCCACCCTACTGGTGATGAAAGCAAGTCTTGACTGGATACAAAACATATAATTCTCGCTATATTTTTTAGATGATAGTAGGCTGATTTGGTTACTGATTTGTTGTGACTACTGTAACTAAGGTCTGACTCCAAAATGACACCAAGATTCCTTACTTGGTTTTTTTGTCTTAAGACACCTGGAGTCAAGGTATGTGTTCACCTTGGGAATTTCGCCTTTATTGCCAAATACAATGACCTCTGTCTTGATGTTGTTTAACTGAAAGATGTTTCGGAACATCCACCTGTTAATTTCATCAGTGCACTGGCACAGAGAGTCTATGAGGCTGTAGTCATTTGGTGATAGGGTTAGGCAGATCTAGGTGTCGTCTGCATAGCTATGGTACACAATTTGGTTCTTTTTCATAATTTGGCCTAGTGGGAGCATATATAGGTTGAACAGGAGTGGTGCAAGAATTGAGCCTTGTGGGACATGGATGTCCACTCAGATTCATAGTTGCCTATGTTCACATAGTAACCCCTCCCATCTAGATATGACCTGAACCAGCTGAGGACCATCCCAGAGAGCCCTACCCTGTTTTCCAGCCTGCCTAGGAGAATGTTTTGGCCAACAGTGCAAAGGCAGCACAGATCTAGTAATACCAGCACTGATATTTTGCCTGAATCAGTATTAGTGATGTCCAATTCTTGAACAAATCGTTCTTTTGAGCTGATTCTCAGCAAGTAACCGGTTGAGCCAGTTCACAACATCGCACTGAACTGAACTTTAGTTCTGGGTTGATGATGTACTGGCTACGCAGCACGTCAAACTCCCCAACTCAAAAAGAACCGAATGAGCCGTTCCCACTGACTGTCGAAGTTTGCCGAGGATTACCGAGGACTTGCTATGTGTTGAGATGTTAATGACAGTAGCCAAATAAAACATTTATAAATCTACAGATGTTTGTTTCTGTGTTATTTTAGAATTATTTACAAAAATTTGCAAATTAAGATCTTGAGAATTAAGTAGGCATTTCTACTCGATGATGTAATATAGGCAGGCAGCTCTTATGAGTTACTAGACTGGTTATTGAACTGAATTGAAATTGAAATTGAATTTAAATGAAGGAATCAAACCTACAAGCAGAATAGGTCGTGTCCAACTCAAAAAGAACAGAATGAGCCGGTCCCACGAACTGTCGAAATTTGCAGAGGATTACCGAGATTTCCATTAATTAGTAAGCTGCTGATACTATGAGCATGCATGTTCCGAGGACATGAACGAGCTTGGGGCGAACTGCAAGTTTCTTTTATGACAAACAAAATGTGCTGGAAATATTCTTATGGCTAGTTTTATTAAACAACATTTGAATTGAAACATGCAAAAACTTTTCAGCCTAGAGATGTACATAAATTGTAGGCCTACTATTGTTTATTGTGCATGCAGATTATATTTTAAATTGTTATAAGCTGAATCATGATTTCTGGTGAGTTGATTAAAACTAGTTTATTCTCTTTATATACTTTAGACATGTAAAACATTTCTGCGTTTGTGCATCAGTGTCTGTATTGGGTGCTTTAGGTGCAAAACTTTAATGTAGGAAATTTATCTAAGACGTAATCAATATTTGTCAGTCATATTCAAGGTGCAGGATCACAGAATGAAACACTGCTAACAATAAACTGCATTATTATTATATCTTTACTGAATAAAAGGTAATAATAAGCAATATGCGTTCACATATGGCTTTATTTAAATGTTTGAGCGTGAAAACCATGACTCCGCGATGTTAGAATAACGCACTAGACACTTCACTGCATGATGATGTAAAAGAACTGCTGAATCAGGTTTTGAACTGGTTCATGGAAACAAACTGTCCTAAAGAACCGGTTTGTGGAAATGAATCGGACTTCCCATCACTACTCAGTATTTAGCCAAATATCATTAAGTGCTGTATCTTTATAAGCGCCGTCTCTGTGCTGTGCAAGAACATAAATATCAGTGCTTTTGGAGGAAGTTGACACTCTTCACAAACACTTGAAGTTCCAACTAAATGAATCATTATTAACAATTTTTAACTGTACCTCAAACAGGGCCATGTTTTTTCCATCATAATGCTGGCTTTTCTCTATGTCACTTGTGCTGCTGTTGATAAAGGGGCTGCTCTCCTTGGAAGTTGCATCTCCTGTAAACATACAGAAATAAAACATTTGAGTTAAATACCACCTGCGCAAGCACACATTTATGGTATTTGGAGCATAAATGCTGTTTAAACAGGATGTCTCAAGCATACTGTAAGACTTACATCCTGCATTGTATTACAAAAGATACTTATTAAACCCTACACTGTAAGCCATAATAATTTAGCAAAACTCTATAAAAATGTAGCCAATCAGTAACATAATTTTCTTTTAAGTTAATAAACTCCCAAGTTTAAGTTACTAAAACTTTCAGTTATTGATTTTGTACTACACATGTAAGATTATGGTTATTGGTTATTGAAATAATGAGTAAGCTAATTTAATGACACTACTTTAAATTGAACTCTTTGGCTGACCTTACAACTGCCATGTAAGATCAGTTTAAACACTTCAAGTAAAGAGAACCTTACTAGATAATACAGTGAATACTAAATGCATGCACTAATCAGAACTCCTATTTATTGATTAGAATAGCAACCTTTGAACTAGGCAAGAAATACTTATACTCTGTTAAATAGTGTATAATTGTACCTGTCCTAAACTAATCTCAAGCTCCACTATTCACCGTAATGGTAACCCCCAAAACCCCAACATAACAGAAACTCTTCAAAATAACACAACACAACAAAACATTAAACACTAACAAGTCTCTCCCTTAACATTCATTTGCACAAATACACATTATATAACACTTAATTTTAACAAATACTCTCCCTGTCGAGTGCCATGCAAAGCATGCTGGGAAACAAAAACCAAAAAAAAAACCCTTCCCAGTTTTAGTTAAAATTAAGTTCCTGGAAATTTTAAGAGACTAGTTCATTAAACTCAAAACAATAAAACACAGAAAAGGCACAGAAAAGAGTGCAAAAAAACTGCAGTGCATCAAGAAGGAGAACTCCTCCGTGTATGTATATCATCGTGTGTGCGCGTATATGGGTGAGTGAGGAATTTCAGGATTTCTACATGCTCCTCCATGGCAACAACTCGGTTATGAGCCTATTTTTACACTACCGCCTTCAGCCGCACATCCTTTATCACAGGAACCTTTGATCAGGAAATTTTGAAGTAGTAAAAAATAAAGCCTTACATGATCGCACTGATGCCGCTGTGTCCTATAAATAACAATCATTGTGTATCTTTCCCAAAATCAATGGATTTTAATTGTATGTATTTCTAAATTGGAGTGTCAGTTGTAATTTCTTTTGTATGCTGTTACCTTCCCTGCCTTTTCTATCGTAATTATATGTGGGAGCATGCTCATTAAATGGTCAGGGGAATCCTGCCTCTTAGCTCGCCCGATTTAATCTAATTTATTAGTTTAATTAATCTTGGTGCATGGCAAAGCTTTGTACATTTTAATTTTCAACGTATTTGCTTGCACATTGACCTGTGTGACCCTTTGACCTTCAAACACACACTTCACCACCTTGCAATTTCATCTGTCGCCTTACCACTGAATCAATATGGCACCATGTTTAGTGTTTTCTACAGTATTTTGAAAAACAAGCACATAAGGTGCAAAGATCCATGTGAAACTTTCATTGTTTGTTTTATATTAAGCACAATTCTTCAGAAAATGTGATGCTTTGATTACATCTTAAAAAAAAAAAAATATATATATAAAAAAGAAACATTTGGTAAAATTCACTTCTACTGCTTACATTAAAGTAAGCGCATTGCATATGATCAAAGAAGAGGAGTAATGTTGGGTGTTAATTACACATTAATCCATCAACAGCGGTCAGTACACTTCAGTTATGTCAACTTTGGTCTACATGGAAACACACTTGACATTTGTTTGCGTGTAATGTAGTGTGTTTTCTCTCTAGTCTTTGCTTATATCCCTGCTTTTGGCTCTTTTGACATACACCATTCCCCCAAGCAGACACACAATATGTAACAAGCAATAATAAGAAAAAGGAAGAAAGAGTGTACAGATAAAGACAGATCCTAATCAGTGACACCTAATCTTGTGTGGTGAAAATTATAACAGAAGAATCTGTTACTTTGTTACAATCCTTAGAAGGGACACTGTGCATCTCAGAGGAATGCTGACAGATATCAGATATTGTTAGGCACTGGCGGTATGCTCACTGACATATTTGTAGAGCAGTGGGGTTTAATGGTGGTCTACTGATTCTGCCTGCTGTCAATCTAAATGTTTCAGATTATGTGATGTTGAAAAGGCAAGGGCAGGACTAAAAATAGTAGATGATGCTTGTACATATTTTCTGGGCTATTTGTCCCCCACCTTTTCCCATCTTTTTCTTATTCTCTGCTTCTTGAGCTCTGCCCAATTGGGCGACTGGATACTGCTTTGACGCAGCCCTGCTATTTCCCTTATCTGAGCCATGGAATCTGTATTATCTGTGGCTATTCTAAAGAAATACTATATTTTTGTCTTTATTATTTAGTTTACAATGTCAATTATATTGTACAGTTACATCTGTTTGAAACTATTTCAAATATGTTTCTTTGTTCTTTCTGTATTCTCTTCTTAAAACCATGTATAATGATAAAAATATTTCTTTATGCTAATTGATATTAACACAATTCTTGCACAGTGTGGTTATTTCAACATTTTAGTAATGCTCTCCAACCATTTTTGCTTAGTGGTTACACACTCAAAAAATTGCTTTTTGGCTGAACTTAATTCAATCATGGACAGTGGTTCCATGTGTCTGAAATGAGTTTTCCTAACTTAAAATTACCATGCAATCTCAACACAAACACTTAAATTGGGTAAACCCAACTAAATTAAACATGTCAATGTACTTTTAAATAAATCACTTTTTATTTGTTTATGTACCAACTACTGAAAGTGAATATCAGCATGCTAAATACATGTTTGTTGGAAGCACTACAAAGTGTAGTTTATTACATACAGTGCATCCGGAAAGTATTCACAGCGCTTCACTTTTTCCACATTTTGTTATGTTACAGCCTTATTCCAAAATGGATTAAATTCATTATTTTCCTCAAAATTCTACAAACAATACCCCATAATGACAACGTGAAAGAAGTTTGTTTGAAATCTTTGCAAATTTATTAAAAATAAAAAACAAAAAGAATCACATGTACATAAGTATTCACAGCCTTTGCCATGACACTCAAAATTGAGCTCAGGTGCATCCTGTTTCCACTGATCATCCTTGAGATGTTTCTACAACTTGATTGGAGTCCACCTGTGGTAAATTAAATTGATTGGACATGATTTGGAAAGGCACCCACCTGTCTATATAAGGTCCCACAGTTAACAGTGCATGTCAGAGCACAAACCAAGCCATGAAGTCCAAGGAATTGTCTGTAGACCTCCGAGACAGGATTGTATCGAAGGCACAGATCTGGGGAAGAGTACAGAAAAATGTCTGCAGCATTGAAGGTCCAAATGAGCACAGTGGCCTCCATCATCCGTAAACGGAAGAAGTTTGGAACCACCAGGACTCTTCCTAGAGCTGGCTGTCTGGCCAAACTGAGCGATCGGGGGAGAAGGACCTTAGTCAGGGAGGTGACCAAGAACCCGATGGTCACTCTGACAGAGCTCCAGCATTTCTCTGTGGAGATAGGAGAATCTTCCAGAAGAACAACCATCTCTGCAGCACTCCACCAATCAGGCCTGTATGGTAGAGTGGCCAGATGGAAGCCACTCCTCAGTAAAAGGCACATGACAGCCCGCCTGGAGTTTGTCAAAAGGCACCTGAAGGACTCTCAGACCATGAGAAACAAAGATTGAACTCTTTGGCCTGAATGGCAAGCGTCATGTCTGGAGGAAACCAGGCACCACTCATCACCTGGCCAATACCATCCCTACAGTGAAACATGGTGGTGGCAGTATCATGTTGTGGGGCTGTTTTTCAGCGTCAGGAACTGGGAGACTAGTCAGGATCGAGGGAAAGATGAATGCAGCAATGTACAGAGACATCCTGGATGAAAACCTGCTCCAGAGTGCTCTGGACCTCGGACTGGGGTGAAGGTTCATCTTCCAACAGGACAACGACCCTAAGCACACAGCCAAGATAACAAAGGAGTGGCTCCGGGACAACTCTGTGAATGTCCTTGAGTGGCCCAGCCAGAGCCCAGACTTGAACCCGATTGAACATCTCTGGAGAGATCTGAAAATGGCTATGCACCGACGCTCCCATCCAACCTGATGGAGCTTGAGAGGTCCTGCAAAGAAGAATGGGAGAACTGCCCAAAAATAGGTGTGCCAAGCTTGTAGCATCATACTCAAAAAGACTTGAGGCTGTAATTGGTGCCAAAGGTGCTTCAACAAAGTATTGAGCAAAGGCTGTGAATACTTATGTACATGTGATTTTTTTCGTTTTTTATTTTTAATAAATTTGCAAAGATTTCAAACAAACTTCTTTCACGTTGTCATTATGGGGTACTGTTTGTAGAATTTTGAGGAAAATAATGAATTTAATCCATTTTGGAATAAGGCTGTAACATAACAAAATGTGGAAAAAGTGAAGCGCTGTGAATACTTTCTGGATGCACTGTAACTGTGTTATGGTTAACATAGCATTTATTTAATTAAGTGAGCAATCAATCTCAAATGGGATATGTATATTCTAAATCTCAACATAACAAAACATTAAACACTAACAGGCATCCCCCCCTTTATATTCATCTTGCACAAAAACACATTAAATATCACTGTTTTGCCTTTATTGCTTAATTAAATTGAACAATCAGCAAAAATCCTTTTTTTGAGTGCAGATCTAGGCTGGTAACCAGTTGAAGGTTCAAACAATCAGTATTGTGCCTTTGAGCAAGTCATTTAACCCCAGGTTGCTCCTGTAAACTGTTTTAGACAAAAGCATCAGCTAAATGACATATTTGCAATAGTCTCAATTCTAATATCAATGGAACTTGGGGGGGGGATAAAAAACACAACAACAAACCAAATAGCCACATTTGCACATATCAGCATGTGAGAAAAGCTTGATGAGTCAGTCATAGCATACTGCAGATCAAGGAAAGAAATTCATGTTAACTTCATGCATATTTAATTTATAGAGCCCCTCAAAGACTAAATAAATGCTAATTAGTGTTGAGAAAAATGTGTAGGCTGACTAAAGCTGTAACATTGTAATGAGTCTGATGCTCTTATCTCATGTAGTTCAGCTTTGCACTAGTTGCTGTTGTTTTTTGCTTTTATAATGCCAGCATTTCAATTGAGTTTAGCTAAATAGATTGTGTATCAGATTTCCAAGAAAGTAATAACTTATTCAATATATAGTGGAAGTGGGTAGTGTCAGGATACATCAGCACAATGCCTAAATTCAGTGTTGTATAAAACCAACATAAACCAATATAAAACTAAGGAATGAAAAACTAAATCCCCGGGTACCACAGAAATCTCAAATATAAACACTACAAATAAACAGACAACATGTTGCTTAGCTTCTGTAAGATGCAGCTGTTAATATGAGAATATTCAGTGAAATTAAATCAGCACTGCCCTCATTCCCTCTAAGCACATTTCTATAATCCACAGTTATAAAATCTGCTTTTCAAAGCCCATTTTAGCTTTTGACATAAAAGCAATCTGCTTTGTAATTTTTTTTTTTTTTTTATGTTGTCATGCATCCCTACTTCTCTCTCCTCTGGCATTTGTGTGGTCAGTTAGTATATGCCATGCCAATACCAAACTCCTGAACCCTCATGACACAGAAAATTCAGTAGTGTGTTTAGGATTCATGCGCAGAACATTTAATCAAATGTGGGTTAGGTGAGTTAGGTCAAAATCTAAATATTGAAGTTACTGAACAGAAAAGGAATCAATAAACTAACCAGAACTGAGACTAGAGCAGGAAGTGGTTAGGTTGGTGGAAATACTTTGAAAGGATATGACAGACAAAGCAGAGTATATAATAAAAAAGCTAGTTTGGGGATAAAACTGACAGGAGCAATCATAACAAACAATGATCAGGCAAAACATAAAGTGCAATAGCATTGTATACATAGTGAAAAATATAAATGTGTATCTGATGTCCTTATGTTGTGCAATATTTAACTGCTTATTGCCAGAAGTAACATGTGGCCAGGCACCTAAGGAGGAGATGGGCTTGCACAATCTGATGATGTCGGGCAGGAAGGATTCCCAGTAGTGCTTCTTAGAGCATCACAGTGAAAAAAGATATGGCAAAAGTATGTGCAGAATATTTTTTATTCAGCTACTGGAGGTCAAAAGTTTTGTTGCTAAAATTCAAACCACTGCCCCAATGGCTGAAGTTGGAAGTGTTGTTGACCCTTCTCCTGTGAAATGTGTGGGGTAAATGATCTAATACAGTCAACAAGAATGCATTTGTGCTCAACATTTTTTGTGTGAAAGTGATTACTTCCTGGTTTCCATGGGACTAGAACCTCGGTCTCAAAAGTAGAGCTACAGGGAAAGTTGAGCACATTTGAACTGATGGAAAAATGTCTGATGGGGTATGGCACTCATTGGCAGAATGGGGTCTAATATCAGTGTACATTAACATTTGGAAACAGTATGTCGATTTTCTATGAGATTATGTTGTGGATTCCTATTTTGTCTGCTTTATTTGACATTTTCCATTGTTGATACAGCATACAATGGAAGAGTCCTTGGAAAACAGGTGGTATAAAGTATTAAATTGTAACTTGTGTAAAAGGTGACAAGAATGCAAGACAGGACATTTTCCTGAGGTGGCCTTGTGCTGGTCACTAACATGAACCCTAGCCTTACAAAATATTTCCTCTCTAGAGCCGCCTGCATCTTCCTGAACATGTCCAAGAGACAGGATGGTGTTTCATCTTCTGAAGAAACCAAAGAACATAATCGTAGCTGTAGAACAAGCCTTATCTAGGTGGGAATGGGTGTAGCATATAGATGAGGGCATCATTCTATCTGCCGGTTAAACTGCAATGGCTCCAGATTGGCTGGAGACCAGGGATTCAAGTTGTTCCAGGCCCAGTCTCTCAAAAGACTTAATTATATGAAAGTCAATATTCCCTAAGGTTACTGGTGAATGCCATCTTTAGCATTTCCAGAATTGAGGCACCTTTATCTTACTCAGGGTGAGAGAGGGTATGTGTTTGAAAACCCCACAGAACTGGTAAGCTCATGTCTTGAGCTCCCTCAGGCTGATTATATCAGGTTCTGTCACTTTGGCCGTGTGGAGCTTCCTCCGCTCTCTACACACCTGATCAGCAGAGATAGACAGTTTCATACTGAATGAATACGATGGAGGCTGCAGTGTTTGAAATTGATAAAAGGTTGTGGAAGGGTGTGTGCGGGGCAAGAAACCACCCTCCCAAAACCCAACCAGCACATTTGAACTAATAGTGATGGAAAGACGGATCAATGAAAACCAAATTTTTTTGGAAGACAGCTTCATTTCTTTCGCTCTAAGCTTCTCAACAATACATGGCTACTAGCCATCTTGTAGTTGATGATAGTTCTCATTCCACTCCACAACTCCTTCACGTTGATCTGAAAAAGTTTGCAATAAAGCTTGTGCCTAACCTTTGTGAATTCCCCAATGCATATGTGTCTGCACCCTCTTCTTGTTTACAGACCTGATGGCCTTTCTTCTTTGTTCAGCTGGTCTTGAGTGACTCAAGGTTTGTTGCTGGGGAAACAATCAGGGGTGTAAAGTAATTGAATAAAAATATTTAAGTATTATACTTAAGTATTATTTTTTGGTATTTGTAATTTAAATGGAATACTTGTACTTTTACTTAATTACATTTCCAAAGAAAAAATAGTACTTTTTACTCTTTACAATTTTATTTAAACTTGAAAAGTACTCAACATTTTTGCATATTTTCTTTCACCTTACTGGACTGAAGCCATCTTTTTACTGTATCCGACAAACGACAGATGACAGACCAGAGGTCAGTCATTTCAAATGCAGTGTCGCACTGCGGCTGTGTGGAGTTCTGACCATCTGCAGAGGTGGAATTTCGGATCTGATTTGAGCTTCGGATACGCTGAATTATTTGTGCAACTAGACTGTGTGTGACCTCCCGACTGAATGTAATGTATTCATTCAAAACTATGAGTATGGTGGGGCCTGGGTAGCTCAGCGAGTATTGATGCTGAATACCACCCCTGAAGTTGCGAGTTCAAATCCAGGGTGTGCTGAGTGACTCCACCCAGGTCTCCTAAGCAACTAAATTGGCCCGGTTGCTAGGGAGGGTAGAGTCACATGGGGTAAACTCCTCGTGGTCACGATTAGTGGTTCTCCCTCTCAATGGGGCGTGTGGTAAGTTGTGTGTGGATCGCGGAGAGTAGCATGAGCCTCCACATGCTGGGAGTCTCCACAGTGTCATGCACAACGAGCCATGTGATAAAATGCACAGATTGACTGTCTCAGAAGCGGAGGCAACTGAGACTTTTCCTCCGCCACCCGGATTGAGGTGAGTAACCACACCACCACGAGGACCTACTAAGTAGTGGGAATTGGGCATTCCAAATGGGGAGAAAAGGGGGTTAAAAAAAAGACAACTAAATAATAATTAAAAAAAATAAAATATGAGCACGAAGTGAGAAACACTGATGGTTTTTGTCCTAAACTTTATTCTAAACGCCTGCTACTTTTAGAGATTGGATAGTCAAAAATGATTATTCACATTGCAAATATAGCTGGGCTGAAATAGATATACAGTATATATGTAAACAAAAGGCTTTTGTAATTAAATGTGTACACATAATTTATTTCTACACTTGCCTTCATATTTAAATCATATCTATGAATTTCTACTCCCTATTTGCTGAAATATTATTGTTGTTGTTGATGTTAGGCAAGTATTATAATAATAACAACTATAAAACCAGCAATGATAATGATGATAATAATGACAATAAAAATAATGGGATCTGAGTATTAATTATGCATTTTATTGAATTCATCCATATTCTCAGCAGCAAGGTTTGGTAGCAAACCTCAGAAAACAATTCACAAATCCAACAACATTACTAACTTTCTTCAAAGCTTATTTTGATTATTATTATTAATTTTTTTTTTTTTTTTCTCCATGTCTCAAGTGGCTGGGTGCTCTGACTTCACAATCTGTGAGTGCCTTCTCCCATGCAACAAACACTGCATGACTGTGAAAACATTTTTGCAAAATAAAATGATGTGGTTAATTACACATATCAGGGCATTTCCGAAATGAAATGTCCACTGTGTGGTGCTAAAAGCAAATGAGATGTTCTCCCGAACAGATGAGGTTTTTAATGTTAATGTTCTATCGAGATTTAAATCAACAAAACCTACAGACCCTAAACCTTAAACCTAAACCTAACTGACAGTGTCATAAAAAGCAAATGTGACATGAAAAACACAGTTCTGATACAACCATGTCAAGTCAAGTTTTTTTGTATAGCGCTTTTCACAACACACATCATTTCAAAGCAGCTTTACAGAAAATTATGCTTTAACAGACAATGAAACTGTAATATCTATAAAGTCTTAGAGTCATCATTGTGTAATTTGATTAAATATGATTGTATATTGTGTATAAAAAGAAATCATTAAATAATTAAATAATAATTGTATTTGGAACCCCAGTGAGCAAGCCGAAGACTACTGTGGCAAAGATTTTGTATGAACTGTAAGATTAATGACTTATGTCTCTGAAGTCCATCCTGGATTAACTACAGAAGTTCACATAGATGCATTATCCTTTGTTAGCTGGCTGATGAAGGCTTTTGTTGGCAATAAATTGATAATCTATGTATTCCATTTCAAGAGTGTAGTCCATCAACAGGCAAAGGTGATGCAGGCAGAGATTAATGAGGTGCATCGCTGTTCAACCGGCTGGTCATTTCAGTGAGGTTTGGTGGGGTCCATCCTGTCCAAGTTTCAGTCAGTGGCATATGAAGTATCCGATGTCTTACAGTTGGAGTTGGCATCAGTTCATCCACTGAAGTCCATCGTAAAAGACCGAAGTGATGTCTGGCTAGCACCGGCTGTAGTTTGTAGTCATCACTCAGTGACACGTAGCAGTGGAGTGCGACACCAAGCAGGAACGGAGCTGGATCTGGCCGGCTCTGGTAAACTCGGGATATGAATCCCAGGGTTGAGACAGGGAAACAAATAAAATAATATTAGTGTAGATGCCATTCAGTTTATTGCAGAGTTATAGATTATGACAAATGTTTCTGAGAAATGTTTCTGATTCCAGCAGACTTAACTAAAGCAACCTAATTGTGAGTTGATGGATAAATTAGGTGTATGCCTGGCTAAATAGATGAGTCTTTAGTCTAGACTTAAACTGAGTGAGTGTGTCTGCGTCCCGAACAGTGTTAGGGAAACTATTCCATAGTTTAGGAGCCAAATAGGAAAAGGATCTACCTCTTTTTTGTGGATTTTGATATTCTAGGAACTATTAACAGGCCAGAATTTTGTGATAATAATGAACGTGATGGAATACAGTGTGACAGAAGGTCACTTAAGCACTGTGGAGCTAGACCATTCAAAGCTTTGGATGTAGTTACAGAATTAAAAAATTAATATGAAATTTAACAGGTAGCCAATGTAAGGATGATAGAATGGAGCTAATATGATCATATTTCTTGGTTCTAGTCAGCACTCTGGCAGCTGCATTTTGAACCAATTGAAGTTTATTTATTGAACTTGCAGTACATCCTCCCAGTAATTCATTACAATAATCTAGTCTTGAGGTCATGAACGCATGAATTAGTTTTTCAGCATCAGCAACAGAGAGCATGTGTCATAACTAAGTAATATTTCTGAGGTGGAAGAATGCTATTCTACAAACATTGGAAATTTGATTTTTAATGGACAGATTGGTATCAAATATAACACCTAAGTTCTTCCCTGTAGAAGACGATGTAACAGTACATCCATCGAGAGTCAAATTATTTTTATTTTTATAGGTTTTTGGTCCAATAATTAGTACCTCTGTTTTGTCGGAATTAAGTAGAAGGAAATTTCTGGCCATCCAATCTTTGATTTCATTGATACACTCTGCTAATTTGGAGAATTGTGAAATTTCGTCGGGTTTAGAAGAAATATAAAGTTGGATATCATCGGCATAACAGTGGAAACTTATTCCATGATTCCTGATAATATCTCCCAAGGGAAGCATATATAAGGAGAAAAGCAGAGGCCCTAAAACTGATCCCTGTGGCACTCCATACTAAACTTTTGTTTGATTTGACAATTCCTCATTTACACATACAAAGTGGTAGTGGTCTGATAAATAGGACCTAAACCATGCTAATGCAAGTCCATTAATGCCAACATAATTCTCCAGCCTATTCAAGAGAATGTTGTGATCTATCGTGTCGAAGGCAGCACTAAGATCTAAAAGCACTAGAATAGAAATGTAGCAGTGATCAGATGATAAGAGCAAGTAAGTGCAGTCTCTGTACTGTGATGGGGCGTAAATTCTGACTGAAATTGTTCATATATACCATTTCTCTGTAGAAAAAAAACATAGTTGGGATGACACTACCTTTTCTAGTATTTTCGTCATAAATGGGAGATTTGAAATCAGTGTATAATTAGCCAATTCTCCAGGATCAAGCTGTGGCTTCTTAATAAGTGGTTTGATAACTGCCATTTTAAAGTTTCTTGGGACATGTCCTAAGGAGAGATAGGAGTTGGATGCCCCTTTAAAAGCACTTAGCCCATTGAAGAATACGATTCTTTTTTATTCTTTATATTAAAAAGAGGTTCTGAGATTACAGGGAATACCTCTTTTAAGTTTAGTTGATATTGGATCTAACATACATGTTGTGGCTTTTGATTTTTTAACCTTTGATGACCTATGACAGCGAAGGATTGAAGTTGCTCGTGAGAAAGATTATGAGACACTGTTTTCTGAGGTGTAGTGACAGTTGTGCATAATTCCAATTTTATTTCTGATGATTTCTATTTTATCAGTAAAGAAATCCATGAAGTCATTACTATTGTGCTGCGACGGAATACCTGGTTCAGTTGATGCTTTACTCCTAACCAATTTAGACACAGTTCTGAATAAACACCTAGGATTGTTGTGGTTATTTTCTATGAGTTTGCTATAATATGCTGACCTGTCAGCTTTTAGTGCCTGTCTGTAGCTACAGACACTATCCTTCTATGCACCGTGAAATACCTCTAATTTTGTATTCTTCCACTTGCGCTCCATTTTCCGAGCTGCTCTCTTGAGAGCATAAGCATGAGTGATTATTGTACCATAGTACAGGACTTTTTTCTTTAATTTTCTTTAATCAAAGGGGGGCGGCAATATCAAGAGTGCTAGAGAAGACTGTATTTATAATTTCTGTTATTACATCAAGTTCTTCTAGACTTTTTGGCTTACTGAGTATGTGAGACAATTCTGGAAGATTATTAGTGAAGCTATCTTTAGTGGTCGAAAGAATAGTTTTACCTGAACAATAGCGTGGTGTAGATTGAGAGACATTAGCTGATCACAGCAAACAAGATTCAAGGTAATGATCTGAGATGTCATTGCTCTGCGGTACAATTTTTACAGTATCAACATCAACTCCATATGACATAATTAAATCTAGCACATGATTATGGCGATAAATTGGTCCTGTCACATTTTGTCTGACTCCAAGAAAGTTGAGAATATCAATCCCAATGTGTCATTTTCGCTATCTATGTGAATGTTAAAGTCACCAACAATTAAATCTCTATCTACAGTAACTACAAGATCTGATCTCTTGAGGAAATCTGAGTACGGCCCGGGTGATCTATTTACTGTAGTAAGAGCAAAAGACGACAGAGATTTTTTATTTATATCTGACGGTGTCACATTAAGCATTATTAGTTCAAAAGACTTAAACTTATATCCTGTCCTCTAAGTAACACCAAAAACTTCACTGTAAATTGTAGCAAAACCTCCTCCTTGACCCTTCAGACGAGGCTCATTTTTATAATAATAACCTGGGGGAGTAGATTCATTTAAACTAATATATTCATCTGGTTTAATCCAGGTTTCAGTCAAGCAGAGCGCATTCAAACTATGATCTGTAATAATTTAATTTACAATTAGTGCTTTGGTTGAAAGAGAAATAAGGTTTAGTAGCCCTACCATTATATGATGTTTATCTTCAAACATTTTTTTCAAGTTTGACCTTAATCACATTTTTTTCTAAATGATTTAATGAGGGTTTTGTGTTTGGTAGTTTGGGGAACAGACACAGTCTCTATATGATATGTAGGTGATACAGTCTCTATGTGTTGTAGTTTATGTGTCCTGTGTGACATCTCAAGGCAGCTAGCAGACATTCTGATTAACCAGTTTGTCTGCTTCATGACCTGGGCCCCAGTTAGTCAGATACTTTCACTATTAAGACTATGAGTCAAATTACTAGAGAGGAGAGCGGCACCTTCCCTGGAAGGATGGAGTCCGTCTCTCTTTAGCAGGTCAGGTCTACCACAAAAACTCTTCCAATTGTCTAAAAATCCTATGCTATTTTCCAGACACCACTCAGACATCCAGCCGTTCAGTGACACTAATCTACTACAAACCTCATCACCTCGATAAGCAGGGAGGGGGCCAGGGCATATTACAGTGTCTGACATCGTTTTTGCAAGTTCACACTCCTCTTTAACATTATCTTTAGTGACCTCTGACTGGCGAATCCGGACATCATTAGTGCCAACATGAATAACCATCTTATAAAATCTACATTTAGCATTAGCCAGCACTTTTAACAATTTTATCTGATGTCAGATGCTCTGTTACCCAAAATGCATTTAACAATGGTGGCTGGAGTCTCTATTTCCACGTTCCTTACAATAGAATCACCTATGACCAAGGCTCTTTCAAAATGATTCTAAGTGGGTGCATCACTGAATGGGGAGAATCGATTGGAAACCCTAACAGGAACAGGAAAGTGGTGTCGCTTTGCTGAGCGAGTATGCTGCCGAGACGTCACCCAAACACCCTGCTGCGGAGGCTCTACACCCGGAACCAAAGTGTATGTGTTGCTCGCTGTACTGTCCCCATCCGAAACAGTATCTACCGACTTCTCTTTCTCACTGACCTCCACTAGCATTCGGATGCATGTCTCTAACTCATTAGCCTTCTCCGTAAGCCTGACTAATTCCTTACAGTACATTTATCACATGTAAATCCCTCACTGCTTATGGAAGAAGCTATAGTAAACATGTGGCATGCAATGCAGGAAGAAATAACATGAGCGGATGCCATGACTTACCGCAATTGTTTGTTGTTGTTATGGTTATTCTTGTGCGGTGGTGGTTTGAGATCGATGTGGTTCAAAGGGGTTCCTGATCAGCAGAGGTTTGCGTTTGATGCAATAATCCGTGTAAAACACAGTGGAGAAAACAAATCCATGCAGTCGAGATGCAAGATGTAGACAAGCGGAGAAAAAAAAAGAACGAAAAAAGAGAGAAAATGGGTGCACGTGGTAAATTACATGCAGTTGAAACAGTAGAAAAGTGGAAAAAACGAAGCACGCGGTAAAATGCTTGAACGATGAATAAACGATGAACGTATAAGAAGAATTAGCAATGCTAAGCAGGCTAGCAAGATACAAACACAGACTCGTAGTCATTTTGTGGTGCTTCTATGACACTTTTGGTTCACATGTAGACTTGCATGCTATTCAGGACTAGTACCCTGGTCCTTTGTATCGCATATGCAACACTCTATCAGTTGATGCAATTTGATCACACTTGAACAGGCTTGTAAATGTAGTTGGTTATTAATGCAAACATTAAAATTAGTCATGCGCTATAGTAAAAGTGTTTATATGTCATAAAATAGCATTGTGTGAGGAACAGAATAAAAAGTATGTGTTTATTAACTGATAATTTGCTTTTACTCGTGATTTGAGTGAAAGGGGATAAAAGTCATTATTGTTATAGCGCCTCTACTGTGTTCATTCCATCAGGAAATTGCTGTGTTAAGTACAACAGACCACATAAAAATCATTTTGAAAAAATGCAGTTATTGTAACAGTATTCTTTGATCAAATTGCGAATGCCACTGGGGGAGAAATATGACAGTCATCAGAGACAGTAAAAAGGGGACTTAACAAACCAAATCGAATTTAACAACATCCTCTCTCACACAATCTCCTCTCTTGATATCATTCTAGCAAGGAAAAAAGTTACTTTTTAATTTTTTAATACTTAAGTGCAATTTAATGTGAATACTTTTTTACTTTCACTCAAGTATGTTTTTGGATAGATACTTAGACTTTTAATTGAGTAAATATTTTCACTCAGTATCCATACTTGCACTTAAGTATAATTTCTGAGTACTTTTTACACCCCAGGAAAAAATCCTTCAATTCAGCAATTTTTTAAGGCCTCCTCACCTTCTTTTGCCTTGGTGGTATGTGGGAACTGCTAAATTACCTCACAAACGTTGCGAGTTCATGGCCAATTTGCCACAAACTTGCCGCAAATTCGCCACTGATTATTTTCACATGCAAATGAGCTTTGCGGCAAACTTTGGCCCAAAAGTTGTTAAGTTTCGCTGGCACAGTTTGCATTCGACAAGAGATGCTTGGTCTGATGCTAGGGGTAGCTGAGCAGTAAAGTTCCACAGTCTAAAGGGACGTTCAGACCATGCCCTTGAACTTAAAAGCTATATGCAATGCAACGAATAAACCAGAAAGCAGGAGTTATGATACACGTTTTTAAAAATGTAGGTTCTTTTAAATTTGACACGGTGTCTAAAAAAAAAAACGCAGTGACAAGACATGGCACAACTGTCAAAAATCCATTTAGTGCATGTTTACATAGAAAAACAAATGTTCGCTGTGAACGGCCATTGAATATGATTATAGAATATGATGTGGCCTTATTGTTTTGTTCTCTATATTCATAAGGGGACATTATCAGCCTGATCTCATGAAAATTAAGTGACAGTGGCAACATTTTTGCAAAACAAAATTATGTGCTTCATTGCATGTTTTGCTGCAGTTTCTCAGTGAAATGTCCAGCGAGGGGCACCAAAAGCGAGTGAAATGGTTTCATAATTACACAAGGTTTTTAAGGTGAATGTTAGATGTTTTTGATAAATAAAACATTCCGCCCTAACCTAAAACTTTAACCTAAACCTAACCAACAGTGTCCTAAAAGCAGATTAGAGGTAAACAAAACAGACATCTTACCCTTACCCTTAACCAACACCTAAACCTAACCGATAGTGTTCTAAAAGCAAATGTGAAATGAAAAGCACATTTTCTGAAGGAATCATGTCATTTCGTGTCGCTTCTATGACACTTTCGGCTCACGTGTCAGTTTGAGCCTCAGTCCTCCGAATCCAAGGTCCAACACTCTATCAGGTGAGTGTGGAGATGGGGGCATGGCCAAGCGACGTCTGTGGAGAGCGAGGCCGGGAAAGGAAGAGCAGTAAGGATTGACACCTGTGGGAAATTATCTCTAACAGCTGTTTTGTGTTGCAGTGAGAGCTGGAGAGGGATAAAAGGGCAGTCCAGATCGCCGAAGGAGAGAGAGAGAGAGAGAGAGAGAGAGAGAGAGAGAGAGAGAGAGAGATGCACGCAGCCGTGATCGTGTGTGTGTACATTTATTGTGCTAAAAAGCAAACCTTTTTATGTTCTGCTGAAAAGCATTAGTTTATGTGTGTCACTGAAAAGTGTTTGAATAAAAGTCTTATGTTGGATTGTTTATCCGGCTCCCGCTTCCTCCTTCAATGAGAGCTAAAGATATATCACAGTGAGCTACTGCGCAAGCTAATCACATTGGAATAAGTGTGTAAATGTAGGTGGGTCTGCAATACGAGCATTAAAATGTCCTTTTCATTACTACCTTTCTATCGTTTCTTGTACTTCCTCTATTTTCCATATTAATAGCATAATCTAGTCTCTTGAGAATAAATCAATTACATTACATCCTATGTGGCTTGCGGCCAAAGTAGTAGTTCGTCCTTGTTTACTGAAAGAGGGATTTTATTTCAAAAATATATTTATGTTGCTTTATGAACAGAACTCTACTTTCTCTACTCTTTCTGTTTTTAATGTCGCCAGTGTTTAAATGACATCACTTTTAGTCATAATAGGACTTGGTGCAGCTTTCCCTTAGGACACAAGCCTCTGTCCCTGCACCGAGAATGAAACAGAAAGTACTGCTTGCCCTAATAACCCAGAATATACTCTCTCTCACAAATTCTTCTCCAGTTTCAATCTAAAGTGCCAATCGCCACTTCAGCCATGTAAGAGTGATTGCACAAGCTACTGTAAGTGTCGGATGGATTTGCTCAGAGATTTCTTGTACTTTTTTCACAATTATAATCACCATTTTATATTAACTGATGGTTATCTGGTAGTAACAGCTCTGGGTGTAATGACTTGTTCCATTTTAGAGAAGATATATATATATATATATATATATATATATATATATATATAATTTTTTTTTATTTTTTTATTATTATTATTATTTTTTTTTTACAAGTATTTGAAGAACTGCTTCACCACCTGTACTTTGTCTGCACTGGTAGGCAGAAAAATACATGTAAATCAGTTCATTTAGCAGATGCTTTTATCCAAAGCAACTTACAATGTATTTAAACTCTACATTCTATCCGCATGTGCATTCCCAGGGAATCAAACCTGTGACCATGCTGTTGCTAGCACCATTCTCTACCAGCTGAGCTACAGGAACAATTTTCTTTGTATATGCTCTGAGTCTTATCTGATATAGACAGAAAGTGGGGGCAGAACATGCAGTAGGGGAAGCAATAGGGTCAATCCTGGAACAGACAGAGTGCAGTAATCAAAGAAAACAACCCAAGCAGGATTAAGCCCTAGTCTTCCTGTTTGTTATGGCAGTTCCCTTTTCAGTGTATGATGTAAGGTCACATCCATGGAATCTTGATTAAAGAGAGAACAAAGAGTAATGGATGGGGAAGAAAAGAAAAAAAACAACAATGACCGGTACCAAACATATTACTGTTTATTACATAACTGCATATCCTTAGATGCAGGAGCTTAAATGATAAAGGAAGTTAAAGACCTGAAATATTAAAAGTAAAATCACATGATGTCTGCTCATAAGCTTTGATGTAATCTACAAAAAAAAGTAATGGACCTTAGTCAGTGTAGACAACATATTTATCTTTATGTAAGTGAAAATGAGGCTGTGAGTTACAGACATACACTCTTATATGTTGATTGTTCAGCCGACACAACTTTGAAAAACTGTTGTGAAAATTTGATGTGATACAGGACTTACAGGAAGGGAAATAATTCTCCCAAAAAGGAAAATTCTGTCATCATTTACTTACCCTTTCTTTCTTTCATGGAACACAAAAGGAATTTTAAGTCAGAATGACAGCCTCAGTCACCATCCTCTTTCATTTTATGGAAAAAATTGCAATGAAAATGAATGGCGACTAACATTCTGCCATCTCCTTTTGTATTCCACAGGAGAAAGAAAGTCATACAGGTTTGGAAGAACATGAGGGTGAGTAAATGATGACAGAATTTTCATTTATAGGTGAATCAACCCTTTTAGACAATGTATATCTTGTTTTCATTCATGTTAAATATTGCATTTATCCTGACCAATGTCACTTGGAGCTGAAAACAAGGATGAATCTGAGATTCATCATTTTGGACATAAGTGACAAGAGAAGGGAAGAAAAGAAAGGAATTGGGAAATAGAGAGATTATAAAAAGGAGAGGGGATTAAGACAAGTCACCTCCCTTTCACAGTTCTCAACTTTATTTAATATAGCAGAAATTAACTTGTCTTGGCAAACTGACATTTCTGGACTTTTGTGTTTTGTTACTCCTTTTTAGATGCTTCTTTCCCCGAGCAGTTGGACTGAATACAAAGGCATTTATCCTCAGGCCAGAAGTGCTGATTCATGGAGCTGGCAATGTGGCATTGGTGTCAAAGAAAGTTAACACTATGCCAACTGGCTTAGTCCAAACAAACTTCATGCCAGAAGGCTTCTGTGTGGTTAAAATACAGTCCGAGTTCACTGCCACAGTGTTTGATTTGCTGACATATGTGCTATTTTGAAATTTTGTTGAGCAGTCATTTATCTAATCCCATATCTAGGGGCAGTGGTGGCTTGGTGGTTAAGGCTCTGGGTTAATGACTAGATGGTCAGGGGTTCAAGCCCCAACACTGCCACGATGCCACCGTTGGGCCCTTGAGCAAGGCCCTTGACCCCATCTGCTCCAGGGGCACTGTATCATGGCTGACCCTGCACTCTGACCCCAGCCTAGCTGGGATATGTGAAAAAGAAGAATTTCACAGTATATGTGCAAATGTATAATGTGTGATAAATAAAGAAAATTATAAAATTATTAATTATAAGATATTCTGTAAATGTGAGCAAATAAAAACCTTAGCACCCTGACTACTGAAATTGCATAGGAACCATCCATTGAGAATGGAAATGTGAATTTCAGTCAGCTCTCACATTTATTTATGGCATGACATTTATTTATAAGTGTTAATCTTATCATTTAAAAGCCTATCACTATTCAACTCTGGGTCAAAAGCTTGTGTACAACAAAGGCAAGCATTGTTCTGTCTAAATCTCTAGTCATTCACACTCCTTGCCCTCAAATCCCTAGAGTGCTGTGTGTGAACATTATTGACATAAACCTTCATGTTCCCCCAGAGAGCTCACCATCAATTCAGTGACTCAAGACTTACATAATGACTGTCCAGACCACAAGTCATAAGCAAAGAGAGGAAGACCACAGCTGTGCATCTGAGTGTGTAGTCTATAGCCTGTGGCAGTGCTGCAGCTGCAGTGTGTGTGTGTGTCATGATGCAGAGATCATTCAGCAGTTCCTGTAGAATGAATGTGATCGCAGATCAGTGTTGGTCTTACGTGTGTTCATCTGGAGCAGAATAGAGAAACAATTATACTGTCTCTATGTCCACATGTATGTATAAGTTTTAAAGAATTACATTTGATGCCAGAATAGTGTAGTTCAAGGGCAGACTTTTATAAGGAAAACACACTTATAATGCCTATAATGCTGTCCAAGTAGGCTGCTCAGAAAGGTGAAAGAAAGTGGCATAATTATTGTATTCTGGAGTTTATCAAGGTTGATATTGCTTACTTAGCTACTACAGACCTATAAGGATCACTACAGAACTGTGAGGTTCTCTACAATTTTATATGGCTCACTACTGACCTACTGTATAAGGTTCACAGCAGATCTTTAACATTCTCTGCAGACTTATAAGACCCGCTACAGATCTAAAAGGTTCACTGTAGACCTTTAACATTCTCTACAGACCTATAAGACCCATTACGGTTATATAAGGTTCACTGCAGACCTTTAAAATTCTCTACAGACCTATAAGACCTGCTACAGAACTATAAGGTTCACTGCAGACCTTTACAATTCTCTACAGACCTGTAAGACCCACTACATACACTATATTGCCAAAAGTATTCGCTCATCTGCCTTTAGACGCATATGAACTTAAGTGAGCCCATTCTTAATCCATAGGGTTTAATATGACATCGGCCCACCCTTTGCAGCTATAACAGCTTCAACTCTACTGGGAAGGCTTTCCACAAGGTTTAGGAGTGTGTTTGTGGGAATTTTTGACCATTCTTCCAGAAGCGCATTTGTGAGGTCAGACACTGATGTTGGACGAGAAGGCCTGGCTCGCAGTCTTCACTCTAATTCATCCCAAAGGTACTCTATCGGGTTGAGGTCAGGACTCTGTGCAGGCCAGTCAAGTTCTTCCACACCAAACTCGCTCATCCATGTCTTTATGGACCTTGCTTTGTGCACTGGTGTGCAGTCATGTTGGAACAGGAAGGGGCCATCCCCAAACTGTTCCCACAAAGTTGGGAGCATGGAATTGTCCAAAATCTCTTGGTATGCTGAAGCATTCAGAGTTCCTTTCACTGGAACTAAGGGGCCACGCCCAGCTCCTGAAAAACAACCCCACACCATAATCCCTCCTCCACCAAACTTCACAGTTGGCACAATGCAGTCAGACAAGTACCGTTCTCCTGGCAACCACCAAACCCAGACTCGTCCATCAGATTGCCAGATGGAGAAGCGTGATTCGTCACTCCAGAGAACGCGTCTCCACTGCTCTAGAGTCCAGTGGCGGCGTGCTTTACACCACTGCATCCGACACTTTGCATTGCACTTGGTGATGTATGGCTTGGATGCAGCTGCTCGGCCATGGAAACCCATTCCATGAAGCTCTCTATGCACTGTTCTTGAGCTAATCTGAAGGCCACATGAACTTTGGAGGTCTGTAGCGATTGACTCTGCAGAAAGTTGGCGACCTCTGCGCACTATGTGCCTCAGCATCCGCTGACCCCGCTCTGTCATTTTACGTGGCCTACCACTTCGTGGCTGAGTTGCTGTCATTCCCAATCGCTTCCACTTTGTTATAATACCACTGACAGTTGACTGTGGAATATTTAGTAGTGAGGAAATTTCACGACTGGACTTGTTGCACAGGTGGCATCCTATCACAGTACCACGCTGGAATTCAGTGAGCTCCTGAGAGCGGCCCATTCTTTCACAAATGTTTGTAGAAGCAGTCTGCATGCCTAGGTGCTTCATTTTATACACCTTTGGCCATGGAAGTGATTGGAACACCTAAATTCAATTATTTGGATGGGTGAGCGAATACTTTTAGCAATATAGTGTATCTATAAGGTTTACTGCAGACCTTTAACATTCTCTACAGACCTTTAAGACCCATTACAGATCTATAAAGTTCACTGCAGACCTTTACCATTCTCTACAGACCTATAAGACCCACTAGAGGTCTATAAGGTTTAATACAGACCTTTATAATTCTCTACAGACCTATAAGACCTACAGTACTACAGATCTATAAGGTTCATGGCAGACCTTTAACATTCTCTACAGACCTATAAGACCCACTACAGATCTATAAGGTTCATGGCAGACAGACCTATAAGGTTCACTAAAGATCTGTGACTTGTCTTCAGACCAACAATACCCCTTCAGATCTATAAGGTTCTCTACAGACCTTTATGGCTCACTACAGAAATATGAAGCCCTGATCACATTGTAAGCACTGGATGTCGCTAGTCTCTGCATTCTGTGTTGCTAGTGGGCATTCCTACTGCTGTCGCTCTAATGTTATTGGTCGACTGCACAACTGGCTATAACTTTAGAAAATCACAGATGAGATATATTGCCAGTAAAATTCACAGTCAATCTGAGAGTGTTTTTACATAAACTGAAGCAGTGCTCAATGCATCATATCATTAACAATATGAACAATCAATGAATCTATATGTATGTGGTTACAGACAAATGATATAGAACAGTGAAATCGATGACAACTTTAACTTTTGTATTTTTCCTGCACTCGAATTCAGAATCTTACTGGACACGGATGACATGAGCTTCACTGTTTTCACTCCTATTGGTTGTAGGTGCGCAAAATCGCTCTGCATTTGCATAAAGATAAACTTTTCTCAACGTTGCCATGTGTCTTGACACTCCCACATCCTGTCACCAGTGGTCGCTGTCACCGGTAGTTGCCAGCTCTCATTGAAAATGAATGGTCTACTGTTGCTTTGTGGCTGTGAGCCACTGACAATGTGAATGGGCCTTAAGACTCACTACAGATTTATAAGGCTTCAGGTATGGCAAAGGAATAACACAGTTTAAAGTGGGAAGTGAATAGTGGCAAGCATAGGACTCATAGGACTCAATAGCAGACTGTTTAAAAACCAGCAAAGGGTTAGTTTAGCACAAGTTGCATCCCTCATGTGGTACATTTATCACAAAATGGACAGTTTACACCAGCTTTTAAAGGCTTACTAGAAGTGTGGTTCACTAGGATTATCCCTCAGCCACACACACACACACACACACACACACAGTGGGTGATCGTGGCATGCAAGATATTGCATTAATTTCAGTAAATAGGCCACCTGAAAGCAAAAACACACATACAAAGACACACTAAGACACATGGCCACAGCTGTCAGATTAATTTCTGCAGATATCTTACACCCAGGGTGCTGACACACAAAGTGGTGCAGAGCTGCAAAGGTGCTGCTTTTGTCTTGAGTAACATCTCACTCCCTCCCTCCTTCTATCTCTCTCTTCATCTTCTACCAACTCTAGCTCCCTGTTGCAGACTCTTTGATGAAATCCTCCAGCTGTCTCCCTTTCCTCACACTGCAGTCAGCCAGCAATGCATCCTCTTCATTTGTTAAATGTACCTTCCATAGCCACTCGTTATCTAAACAGATTCGTGGTCATATAAAACCCCCTGCTGTACTGAAGTGAGGTGAATTTCGCTTTAGTACTCTGACGCAGCACTTTTTAAGACTTGCAACAGAGAGCAGATCAATGTCAAATCAGAACACTGAACATTCAGTGCACTACACACTATGCTGATAACTTTTAAAAATCACCTCATTCTAAAAAAACAAACATTTAGATTGTACATCCCACAAAATATACGTCTGTCCCTCACAGCCTCATTTTTGATTGTGAAAAATTTACTTTGGGTTCCACCTTGGGGTTTACCCAAAATAGACATGTGCACAAGACACACACACATTGGATATTCACCAGATGTTTGGTTAAGATGATTACATGCAGAGCGAAATCGGTGAAATGGGCAAAAACAGTTTATGTCCTTTGTCATATAAAAACACACAGTGAATGCATTTACATGACCTTACTCATTGTTGGATTATTGCATAATTGTATAAGATGTGCATGTGCATGTAAACACTCACTGTCTAATTTCTTGGTTCAAAACTTGAATGTACTTAGAGATGACACAGCATGCGAGCACTGGGGAAACAGTCGTTCTGAATTAAGTCAAAGGTTGTCAAAATACAAGTAAAGTGTTGCCAGGAAACTGGTTGCTTAGTAACAACAAAGAGTAGACTGGTATTTAACGACTTAATCACAAAATACCTTCACTAGCCTGTCAAACAGTGTCCTTCAGCACAGGAAGGTTAAACATTCTCACAGTGAGCATTTATTTGCAATAATTACACTTAAAGGGGCCATATCCCATACATTGCAGAACCTTATTCTTACTAAAGGATTATTGCTCCAAAACAGTCATAATTTAGTTTTACATGACCATTATCCACCCTCTTTCTCCCCTTTAGAATGATTAGAATTACATATGTTGTTTTGCTATACCTTTAAGACTTCTTCATGTAAATGACCTCTGTTATGATTAAATAAATTCGTGAATGTGAAATCAGTAACAAAACCATATCACAGGTTCAAAAAGGTTAGGTTTAGGTTAGGTTAGGTTAGGTTAGGTTGAGTTAAGTTAAGTTAAGTTAGGTTTAGGGTATTGGGTTAGGTTTAGGTTTAGGGTTAGAGTTAGGGTTAGGGCTGCCTAAACTGTTAAGGTCAGAGTGAACTGATCAGGGACCTTGGCTAAAATGCAAAAAGGATCAAACTTGAAAAACTAACAATGG
This sequence comes from Myxocyprinus asiaticus, assembly GCF_019703515.2. Lineage (NCBI taxonomy): Eukaryota > Metazoa > Chordata > Actinopteri > Cypriniformes > Catostomidae > Myxocyprinus > Myxocyprinus asiaticus. The sequence continues at coordinate 33,606,752 of NC_059367.1, forward strand.
CAATTTATCCCACATCCCAAAAAACTCTGATAATAATTGGTCTTTACAACAAAAACATTAGCTCAAGTCGAGCCATAAAAGCAAGCAAGATGGTTCGTAATCTCAAGGTTAATAATACAAATCTATCGGGGGTTATTAATTCTGTATATAAATATAATAAATGAAAATTACTGTATAGTTCAAATGATAGGAAAGTGCTAGAAATTATTACATTTGTGCAGCAGTAGATGTGTATAATACAGTGGCGATTTCTCAGGGCCAACAAAGCCTTCTCTGCTGGCCTAACATGCCAAATAAATAAATATTTTTCATCCTTTCATTCTCAATCACCTTTTTGCCTATGTATTTTTAATCGCTTTCCACTCTTAATTAATCTACAAACAAACAGAGTAAAACGAAAAGTTTATCCAGTCAGAATTTATTCCTTGATGCTTACAAGCAAAGTGTGACAACTGTTTCACAAATCGCATGCCGAGCTTGTTAGCCGAAACAGCACGTGAGTCTGAGCTCCACCTCCTCAGGCCTTCAGAATTTCTTCAGAATCCCTCAAAAGTGCAAATGAATGAGCATCTAATGTCAGATTGTCAGATTCATCAGCCAATCAGATTGATTTATTTGTTCTTGGTGGGTGTGATCTTTAGGATATGTCCCAGTCGAGGCCTTGTAGGTGGCCTTGAGTGACGCAATCACGCTTTAAGTGATGTACGTAATTCAAGAGCGAAAAACGAAAGATCTTGCTGACGAGTCGGCTGTCATCACTGCTGGTATTGTCGTTGAGAAAGAGATCCTTATGGATTTAAAAACACGACATGTTCTGCATGACCGTTTGATTGCTTAATTTATTAAACAGGAAAGAAGGACTGATTTTCACTTCAAGTAAATTGGTCAGTGCTTTTTGTATTGTTATAGCAACATCAGGAGTTTTCTAAGTGTAAATTAGGCTGCTTGAGCATTCAGTGTCGGATCAAGTTTTGAAAAAAAGTGCTGTGTTCCATTCAACTCGGAAAGTCGGATTTTACAACTTCCTACTTTGAAGTCAGAATTACAACTTGTAGGCTCGTGCAGAAATTCTCAACTCCAATTTCACAGAGATGCAGGGGCATGATGTCACACAAACATATAGACACTCAGGGAGATATACAAAGTAAGTGATAAACATTCACTTCATTAAATAATATCGATAAATGAGTTCGTTTCCACATTACATGATATTAAAACTTGTTTAAAAAATGCCTGCAGAAACAGGTGTATAAAACATTATAATCTCTTTTGATAATCGTACACATGAAGCACAAATGCTAGCGCTGCAGCATTGTTTATCAGTTGGGTTGCTAGGAGACATCTCTAATGAGAGTCAAACCCCTGCTAAGCTAACGGGTGCATTGCAGTTCCGAATATCGGGGAATGGAATGCATTTATGGTCGGAGATATCAAGTAGGAATATCCCACGTCCAACTTGAACGGAACGCAGCATAACTGTGTACCCTGACGAAATTACATTTTTTACAAGCAACATTTAAATCGCAAATATTATTAGATAGATTTTTCCAGGTATTATAGACCTCCTTGATAAATTATGATTTTTGAATGTTCGGGAGATGTTCATTTCACAAAATGTCATGATTACTTGCGTAACCTCCGTTCCCTGATGGAGATGTTGTGTCGATGTAGTGACACTAGGGGTCACTCTTAAGAGCCCGAGACACCTCTGGTCTTTGATAAAAGGCCAATGAAAATTGGCGAGTGGTATTTGCATGCCACTCCCCCGGACATACGGGTATAAAAGGAGCTGGCACCGAGACAAGGTCCGGCCATTTCAGCGGGTATTTCAGCTTTGTGGCAGGAGGGACACAACGTCTCGTTCCCTCCATCAGGGAACGGAGGTTACGCAAGTAACCATGACATTCCCTATCTGTTACTTACTAGATGTTGTGTCGATGTAGTGACACTAGGGGTCCCTATACAAAACGCTGGCTGAACGGTGTTACGTGAACTGGTGGTGTGTGATGGGCAGACAACTGTGTGCCTCTTAGCCAGCACACCAGGCCGACACGTAACCTCCCCCAACATAGTTATGAGTGTTGAACGGCCCTCTGGGGACAAGTCGACTACCCAAAAAATAGAGTCAGGCTAGCCCAGTCATGGCCTCTTTTCCCCTTCTTTTTTTCCCACTCCCTAAAAAAAGGGGGAATATCCGACTGGGCCGACCAGGTCTAGTTGGGGGGTGTCCCTCCCAAGGGGAGGACACCGCGGAGACCACACCTCGCCCGGGGGGGGGGATATTTAAGTAGAAAATACGTCACATGGTCTTGCCAAACTGTCGGAAGTATGTCATGTGGAGAAGTCTCATGGTAGATCCTACCCAAGTGGGGAGGAGTTACTACAAACATGGAGACTGTGGCAGAGGGGGCTCTGCCCAAGGAAGATGCAGTTTGCAACAGGGAAATGAATTAGCGGAAGATATACATCACATGGGGTTACCTTACAGGGAACCACCACATGCGGAACACCTACCCCAGAACAGGGCTCTTAGTTAGCACGTGTACTGGGCCGGCAGCGAGTCTCTCCGAAAACTCGACTGCCACAGGGCTCGGAGGAAGTCAACCAGGGAATATAGTTTGTGAACACTGCTGGAAATTAATGGCACACGTCTTCAGCTCAGAGGAGGTGAAAGGCGCTATGTGCAAGCAATACACCCGGCCGGCTATCCCGGGCTTATCCGCTTGTATTGCGTGCCACTACCCGGGACGAAACCGGTTCCACCTGGAGGTTGTAGAATCTCGGAAAGGTGTTGGGTGTTGCCCAGCCCGCTGTTCTGTAAACGTCTGTTAGAGAGGCACCCCTGGCCAGGGCCCAGGAGGCCGCTACACCCCTGGTAGAATTGGCTCATAGCCCTACCGGGGGCGGCACGTCCTGGGTGTGATATGCCATAGCTATGGCGTCAATGAACCAGTGGGCTATCCTCTTCTTGGAGACAGTGCTTCCTTTCCGCTGTGCACCAAAGCAGACAAAGAGCTGCTCAGAGATCCTAAAGCTCTGCGTGCGATCCAAATAGATGCGCAAAGCGCACACCGGACGCAGCAACGACAGGGCTGGGTCTGCCTCCTCCTGGGGCAGCACTCGCAGGTTCACCATCTGGTCCCTAAAAGGGGTCGTGGGAACCTTGGGCACATAGCCCGGTCGGGGTCTCAAGATCACGTGAGAGTAGCCCGGACCGAACTCCAGGAATGTTTCGCTGACAGAGAACGCTTGCAGGTCTCTTACCCTCTTGATGGAAGTGAGCGCAGTCAGGAGGGCAGTTTTCAAGGAGAGTGCCTTAAGCTCAGCTGACTGTAAAGGCTCAAAGGTGGATCTCTGTAGACCCTGAAGAACTACAGAGAGGTTCCATGCAGGAACGAGGCACGGTCTGGAGGGGTTCAGCCTCCTGGCGCCTCTCAGGAACCTGATGATCAGGTTGCGCTTCCCTAAGGACTTACCGTCCACTGTGTCGTGGTGTGCTGCTATAGCAGCAATGTACACCTTCAAGGTGGAAGGGGACAGCCGCCCTTCCAACCTCTCCTGCAGGAAGGAAAGCACTGATCCGACTGCGCATCTCTGGGGGTCTTCCCGTCGGAAAGAACACCACTTAGCGAACAGACGCAACTTAAAGGCATACAGGCACCTCATAGAGGGGGCCCTAGCCTGAGTATTCGTGTCTACCACCGCAGGTCCAGGGGCCAGACATGGAAATTCCAGAGGTCTGGTCACGGATGCCAGATGGTGCCCCGTCCCTGAGAAAAAGGTCCTTCCTCAGTGGAATTCGCCAGAGGGGGGCTGTCACGAGGAGCGTGAGGTCCGAGAACCATGTCTGGGTGGGCCAGTAGGGTAATACCAGGATGACCTGCTCCTCATCCTCCCTGACCTTACACAGAGTCTGTGCAAGTAGGCTCACTGGGGGAAACGCATATTTGCGCAGGCCAGGGGGCCAGCTGTGTGCCAGCGCATCTTTGCCGAGAGGTGCCTCGGTCAGGGCGTACCAGAGCGGGCAGTGGGAGGATTCTTGGGAGGCGAACTGTGCCTGTCCGAATCGACTCCAGATCAGCTGGACCACCTGAGGGTGGAGTCTCCACTCTCCCCTGAGGGTAACCTGCCGTGACAGCGCATCCACTGCAGTGTTGAGGTTGCCCGGGATGTGAGTGGCTCGCAGTGACTTGAGGTGCTGCTGACTCAAGAGGAGGAGATGGTGGGCGAGTTGTGACATACAACGAGAGTGCAGACTGCCTTGGCGGTTGACATATGCTACCGTTGCCGTATTGTCTGTCCGAACTAACATGTGCTTGCCCTGGATCAACAGCCGGAACCTCCGCAGGGTGAGCAGAATTGCCAACAACTCGAGGCAGTTGATGTGCCAACGCAGCTGTGGGCCCGTCCATAAGCCGGCAGCTGCGTGCCCATTGCAAACAGCACCCCAGCCCATTTTGGAGGCGTCTGTCTTGACCACGATGTGCCTGGAGACCAGCTCTAGGGGAACGCCTGCCCGTAGAAACGTGAGGTCGGTCCAAGGGCTGAAGAGACTGTGACAGACCGGCGTGATGACCATGCGATGTGTCCCACGGCGCCATGCCCATCTCGGGACTCGAGTCTGAATCTAGTGCTGAAGCGGTCTCATATGCATCAACCCGAGCGGGGTGGCCACCGCTGAGGATGCCATATGCCCCAGGAGCCTCTGAAAGAGTTTCAGCGGAACCGCTGTTTTCTGTTTGAATGCCTTCAAACAGGTCAGCACTGACATCGCCTGCCCGAGAGACCGCGTCGTGACCTTCGTCACCCGGAGTGCGAGGTCGGTCACCGAGCGCAGTTCCTGCATCAGATCTGGGGTGAAACTACCCTCGTGCAGTTCTTTTAGCACCTTGGCTTGGTGGACCTGCAGGAGAGCCATGGCGTGCAGGGCAGAGGCGGCTTGTCCAGCAGCACTGTAGGCTTTGGCCATCAGGGATGACGTGAACCAACAGGGCTTGGACGGGAGCTTTGGGCGTCCTTGCCAGGTGGCGGTGCTCTGCGGACATAGGTGCACTGCGAGTGCCTTATCCACTGGGGGAATCGCTGTATAGCCCCTGGCCGCCCCGTCATCGAGGGTAGTGAGGGTGGGGGAACTGAGAAATCGGGACCGGGCAGTAAAAGGTGCCTCCCACGATTTTGTCAGCTCCTCGTGTTCTTCTGGGAAGAAAGGCTCTGGAGCGGGGCGTGGCTGCTTTGAGTGGCACCACGAGCCCAGGAACCAATCATCGAGCCGCGAAGGTTCAGGGGAGAGTGGAGGGTTCCACTCTATCCCGACGCTCGCGGCCGCCCGGGAAAGCATGTCCATCATTTCTGCATCAGCCTGTGACTGGGCAATCGTCCCCGAAGGAGGGAGCCCAGCTGAGGCTTCTGCGTCCGACTGGACAAGCCCGCTCTCTGATGCTGTGCTCGAGAGCTCATCAGCTTCGCGGGCTCTGAACAAGAGGTCAAACTCGCAGTGAGACGAGCCGGCGGACTCATCCGGAAGCCCGATCGGGGCAGACAAGCGTGCTGGGGAATGGGAGGTCCGCGGGGGGATACCCGACGGAGGCGGTCCCATTAGGGTCCCCAAATCGCCCCCAGTGCTAGCCGTGATGGCCTCATACCCGTAGGTAGAAGGACCGCAACGTTACCATGGTCATGCTCTCGCAATGAGAACATGAACCATCCACGAACGCTGCCTCCGTGTGGGTCGCGCCCAGACACGAAAGACAGCGATCGTGACCGTCTGAAGTTGAGAGGTAACGACCGCAACCAGGAATAACACACAAACGGAAAGGCATCTTTAAAAAGATGCGTCTTTAAAAAGACGTTCCGTGTGTGCCGCTCTTTTAGAGAAATATACTCTTTCAGGAAAATATACTCTCTTTTTTCTGCCGAAATGCCCAGGGGCGTTCTCTGCAGTGCACCAGTGCAGAGGAGGGAGAAACCGCTGAAATGCACCGTCAGATCCAGCAGAGGTGAATGAACAGTCAGCTCAGTAAACATCGACCGTTCGGCTCCGAAGAGAAAATCTGAATGAGTGGTTGCACGCCAGCTCCTTTTATACCCGTATGTCCGGGGGAGTGGCATGCAAATACCACTCGCCAATTTTCATTGGCCTTTTATCAAAGACCAGAGGTGTCTCGGGCTCCCAAGAGTGACCCCTAATGTCACTACATCGACACAACGTAGAGTGAGTGACAGACAGGGAACATTCATGCTGCAGTTAAAATTAGGCTTGCTTGAGCATTAAGTGTCGTTTCAAGTCCTGGCTTTCATGCGTGGAAGTGTTTTTAAAATGTAAATTGGTATTATTAGTTAGCTGCGACCTAATATATGATGCCCAAAGGCATAGGGTGTCTTATTCATTGTGAATCTGTGTTTTCTTAATGGCATGAGACACACTGAAGGCCTGGACTTTAAATGCACAGCCCACCACTGGTATAATATAATCACTTTGCACAGGTTGTGAATTCAAATAGACTTAGAGGCTATTGCTTGTCTACACATTTTTGAGACTCTTAGGAAAAGAGTGCTGGGTATCACAAGGGCAGAGACTGACTCACTTTGTCCAGCCAAACTTTAAATCAGATCAAAGCCTCGCCAATGTGATATAGAGTTATTGACACCCACCGACAGCTATTAATACAATAAGCCAAGCTGAGAGTCTATTTCTCTCTCTCCACTGGGTCACTTTTGGTCTAGATCAGATTTAATCTGCCATAATGGCTCGTCTGGCAAAGACATTTCATTCTCTCTCACTCTGTTGTACTGCCTCTGATCTCCCTCACTTTTGCATGTCATTAACATTTACTACAGCATTATCACACTTTTCAACCTTTAAGAATGCAAAACTTTTATATGATTATTAACACTGAAAATACTTTTTAATACATGTGAATAATTTATTTTATTTTTATTTTATTTATTAAAATAAATGTAATGCTACACCCTCTATAACCAGTCCATCTTGGGATTGTAACATTATTGGGTGCATTGTTATATTATATTATATTATATTATATTATATTATATTATATTATATTATATTATATTATATTATAAATTAACACTGGCTATTAATGATTAATCAAATCAGGCACTACCATACCATTACCTACATAATACACTTACTTTAAAAATCAGTCCTTTGATCTATTAATTTTTAATCAGTGTTTTTATTTTATTTATTTTTTTTTTTATGAGAAGGTCTACATTGTATTAAAAATGATTTGCAATCTCCTGTCTAGGTGAAATTGTGACATTTCTGACTCAGGATGATGATTTTCTATACAGATATGCACCATAGTACACCATAGAGAGAACTATCCCTGTGTGGGCGTGTTTTGGGGGGTTTCTTTCAGGAATGCATCTTTGACCTTCACCATCCACACACCTGCACACACACACACACACACACACACACACACACACACACACACACACACAAACAAATTAACAAACAAACCCCTGTCCATCCAGGGAGTTCTCTGAAGGTTCATCTGTGTGTATAAACCCCCCAGGGGAGTAGCTCTTACTGTACTACAATTTCTATGACAAGATTAATAATAGTGCATACAACCAAATGCAAGCAAGCACAAGTCAACACACATGCAAACACAAAACTTACCAAAGTTTGTGCAAAGTCTTTTAATGTTTTTACATTTTTAAATTGGACATATTAATAGCATTGGAAATAAATTATCATAACATAAAAAGGCATAAGAAAAACTAATTGGAAACAAATTAGCATTTTTTTCAGATGTCGATATTATATTTTGAACACTACAAAAATCTTGTTCTTTATTAGTATTTTTGTCTTGTTTACCAGTTAAAATATCTAAACATCCTTAAGAAGCAAAATGACAGCTATTGTGTCTTGTTTCTAGAGAAATATAACAGAACTGATTGATTTTATACTAGAAAAAACTATTTGCCAATGTGTTAAGAAAAAAAATATACTGTAAATAGTGATAGCCTGCAGCTGTTACCTTAAGGAGCTACTTCTTTCTGATCTAACCCTTAAAATTAGTTTTGTTGAAGTGAACCTTCAGTTATGTTAAGTAATATTTTTGACTTTAATGAAGCAGTTAATTTAGATGTTACTACATGAAGCACATTTTTGGTTAAAAGTTTTTCTGGTAACACTTTACAATAAGGTTCCATTTGCTAACATTAGTTAATGCATGAACTAACAATGAACAATATATATTTTTTTTACTTTATTAATCTTTGTTAATGTTAGTAAATAAAAATACAATTGTTCATTGTTTGTTCATGTTAGTTCATAGTGCATTAACTAATCTTAACATATACAACTTTTAATTTTTTTTTTTTTTTTTTTTACTACATGTTGAAATTTACATTAACGAAGATTAATAAATGCTGTAAAAGTATTGTTCATTGTTAGTTCATGTCAGTACTGGCCCTGCCTATTAAGCAACACTGTTCAGTATAGCCAAATAATTATTTGCAATAAGTGTAAATAGCACTGGGCACACAGCCTGGCTCTATGCACAACAATAGTCCAATGGAAACTATCAAAACTATTTAAAATATATACATACGCTTTGAAGAAAAGACATGCAGAGGTAGGTATGTGAATTTGACCTTCCTTGGCTTAAGATCTGACGTGCCAATATTAGAAAGACAGCTGGTTAGTTGCATAGGCGAACTGGGATCAAGTCCACCTTTTGCCAATTTCACTATTCTCCCCTTATCGTTCCATGTAAGCATGTAATGAAAAAACAGACAGTGGCTATATATACCATCAGAAAGTCATTCATTTAAAATAAAAATGAACATAAAAGGTGTAAATAAAGTGTCTAAGTGTAGTGTGATATCACAGAAAGTAAACGCGGTGTTCTAGTCGTGATAGGGGGACCCACGAAACATTGGGCAGTGCAGAGAAGGGGGTGATGGGCGCATGCACGCCTTTCCTGGTCTGAAACGCATGGTTGACGGCTTTTCCCAGCAGCTCAGCCTCTCACAGACCGGTCATGGTGACGACTCATTTAGCCATTTCCTGGACCCAAAGAGACCATTCTAAAGCCGCGCTCCGCATTTAAAGACAGCAGTGACGAGGTACCATTATGTGACACAGCGATGTAGTTAAGTTCAGTCACAATACTTAAACTTGATACACTGATGTTTGTTCGATTATACACCAGGGTCTAAATAGCATATACCAGCAAGTGTAAATATCATCTAATGTAGCCTTCCATACCTTAATTTGGTAATTTCATTATTTCTTATTCATTTGCACATAACTTCATTAAGTGTATTTATTAATTTTTGCATGCGATATGTGTTTGTTTGTTTAAAATATTATGTTCTTTCTTTTTTGTACTTCTGAAGCAGATATAACTGTGCTGATAAACTACAGTTGATAGTTATGCATTTTTAAGCTTTATGCTTTTGAATAAATAGACTTGTTTATTTGCACAATTTAAACTTGCTTAGTTATTGATGTTGGGTGAGTTTGGACAGGTGTACTTGTGGGGGGGGGGGGGGGGCATTGTAAAAATCTGCTTAGGGGCCCCCAAAATGCTAGGGCTGGTCCTGGTTCATGTTAACCAATGCTGTAAACTAATGTTAACAAATGAAACCTGACTACCACCCCTGGAGTCACAAGTTCGAATCCAGGGTGTGCTGAGTGACTGAGTGCCAGGTCTCCTAAGCAACCAAATTGGCCCGGTTGCCAGGGAGGGTAGAGTCACATGGGGTAACGTACTTGTGGTCGCGATTAGTGGTTCTCGCTCTCAATGGGGCACGTGGTAATTTGTGCGTAGATCGCAGAGAATAGCATGAGCCTTCACGTGTGTAGTCTCCACATTGTCATGCACAACGAGCCACGTGATAAGATGCGCGGATTGACGGTCTCAGAAGCGGAGGCAACTGAGACTTGTCCTCCGTCACCCGGATTGAGGTGAGTAACCGCACCACCACGAGGACCTACTAAGTAGTGGGAATTGGGCATTCCAAATTGGGGAGAAAAGGGGATAAAAATAAATATGAAAAGTATATTATTCTTACCACATTAATAAATCACTTTTTCTTGTTTTAAAGGTGCATTCAGTTGTTTTTTTCCTAATTTAAAAAGTTTTATTTCTAAAGAAATGAATAGTAATTTTGAAACGTGTATAAAATCATGATGACTCATGTGAGATGAAGAGTTCAGTCATATCAGTAACCTTATAAAATCTCCTTTATTCTACATGGTGCAAGGGCACCTCATGGGGGCAGCCATGTTAGTATCACATGACCATACTACTTGCTTAATCTCAGTACCTGCCCTGTTATTGGACACTTTCACTCATGGATTAAATTGATCCTGGTTCACAGTGCGTAATTAATTTCTTACAATGGCATTGGTAACTGAAAACTACTGTATTTGAATGATGCAGCATCCAGGCCATTAGGTGTCAGTGTAAGCCATACATCGACATACTTAAGAGTGCACCTTTAAGCATTAACTCACAATTGTTTTTTAGATTTCTCTGAAAACTATAGGTAATATCTAATGTAATTTTGGTTCTCTTGAAAATGTATCTTGTTTTAAAGATGTTTAGATATTTTAACTAAAAAACAAGACAAAAATACTCAGTAAGAAAAATATTTTTTGCAGTGAATTGGTTCCAATTGAATAAATAAACAAGTAAGGTCGCAGTGTTGGTGCCGTTCAGCCCTTTCTCCCTCCATGCAGTATGACCTACATAATGGAGAACTACTGCCTGATGGTGCATGCAGCTGCCACAAGAATACAGACACACACACACAATCAGATACACATGTATTGTACCAGGCCTGTGTGTGTCCATGCATAAAATTCCCACGAGTCATTCAGCTATTTCATCACTACAATGATTCCTTCAAACATAAAATGTAAGGAATCCCCTAATATATGCAGCATACCACACGAATGACTGCTCTATAGAGCTGCTGGTTGAACTGACACTGAAGATTTCTCAGGTCAGGCTGGTCTTGGTAAGATAGCCTCGCATATATCTACTTAACAGCCTAGCTTATAGAGATGAGCGGCCGCAGACAGAATTCCAGCCAGCTGAGCGGCTATTAAAGGTTTGTCCCACAGAGTGTGAGGGTAGTACAAAGTGTTAAGAGCCAATACTGGCAGACTTCGCTGACTCCAATGGCACATCAAGTGAAGACATTGTGTGGATAGAGGACATCCTTTTAGACTAAATACACAAACACACACATACTGCACACACGCACACACACGTCTTTCACACATGGGATGGGATGTCATATTTCACTGTCTTGCACATGAGCTGCAACACGTGCCTCAATTTTCTGTCCTTGGAGATCATGTTGTCTTTATCAATACAGTCATCTATATGCAGTCCAAAGCTGTTAAAAGGGTCAAAGTTAAAAGGTAATGATGACTTAAAACTTTCACTCAATATTAATGAATACTGCATAAACTTTTTATTAATTATATAGGTATTATTGATTAATAAATAAATAAATAATTAAAATCCAATTAAAGTTTCAAAATCCAATTTCCATGGCTGTTAAGTTCCCAAATTGTTTTTAAAAACACCATAAAAGTAGTGCTTTTGCACTGCAGTATAAAAGTCTTCTGAAGCCATATGATAGATTTGTTGAAGAAAATGTAAATTCTACTTCACTGATAATCTTGGCTTTTGCAAAAGCTCTCAAAACACGTCACACCAGGTTTGATGTCATTGATGCAAAAACGCCATTGGTTCACACGTGTTTCATTAGTGAACAGGACATGCCAGTTTGAATATGCTGAATGGAATGGAGACGGAGATTTGAGAGCAGCAGTGGAGGGGAAGATTTAAAGGTTGGGAACCAAGAACCGGACCAATAAAAAAAACAAAACAAAACACCTGAACTGAATGATTTTCAGTTCCGTTAAAGGGATAGTTCACCCAAAAATGAAATCTCTCTCATCTCTCATGATGTCATCCCAGATGTGTATAACTTTCTTTCTTCTTTTAGAAGAATATCTCAGCTCTGTAGATCCTCACAATGCAAGTGAATGGTGACCAAAACATAGAATCTCCAAAAATCACATAAAGGCAGCATAAAAGTACTCCAGAAGACTCCAGTGGTTAAATCCATATCTTCTGAAGTGATATAAGTGTGAGTGAGAAACAGATTTTAAGTCAGTTTTTACTATAAATCTCCACTTTATAGTAAGTATAGGAGATTTTCAGTAAAAAAAAAAAAAAAAAAGGACTTAAAAATGTATCTGGAAGTCATACACATCTGGGATGGCATGAGGGTAAGTAACTGATTAGAGAATTTCCATTTTTGGGTGAACTATCCCTTTAACAGAACGTGAATTCTTCCGCAGATGCAGAAAGAAAAGTGTACTGGAATACACTTGCATCATTCCCCGGAACTGCAACACCACTAAAAATCAGCAGCACGAAACTCAGATTGGGGCCAGAGCAGTCTGATTCCTGAACGTATGACTCTGAGCCAGTTCTGTTGAATCTAGAACATGAAAAATAGAGCGTGACCAGTGTAGCCTGATTCCCTAGTGAATGACTCTTATGAGATAATTATTTTGAATCTACACCACAAAACATACAGAACTGCCTCCCAAATAAATGACCCAATGGTTCTTTTTAGTGAATCAAAAACTTACTGAAACATTCCATCAGGTCAGTCAATTCACCATGTCCGAAATGAGCCAAGCACTTCGTTACATTTGTTGCTAGTGAGACTTAAGTGAACTTAAAGCAAGACTACTACTATATGGTTGTTAATATGACAATGTTTAATTAAAGATGCACATTATGAGTTGTTGAATAAATACAGTTCTTTATAATGAATATCTTGAATATCTTGATTTAAAAGTCTGTTTTAACAAAAAATCTGTTTTGTTAAAATATGAAATTATCTCATAATTTAGTAAAAGGATGCTGCGGGCAGGAAATGCAATAAGAAATGCAATTCTTACTATTTGAATCTTCTGTTTGATCAGGGAAGGTTAACAACAATTGAAGTGTGTGTTAACAATTTTTGCTTATCCTCTGTATAATCAGGGAAGGTTAACAACAGCAATGGATGTGTTAGCAATTTAATATTCTTTTTCTTCTTATTCATTTTAATCATTTTAAAAAAAAAATCACATTTATTTTATTATTTATTATTCTTATTTCATATTCTTAATTGGTTTTTATTTTTTTATGTATCTTGTATTTTCTTTCAAAATGTATATGTAAAATACTTTGAATTGCTATTGTGTATGAAATGTGCTAAAAGCTGCAAGAGAGAGAGACAGATGCTGCTCTGCTGACTTCTGTTTAAAGAGGATGAGAGCAAAGAGGACTGTTGGACTAGCGCAAATGGAGAACAGAAGCGAGAGAGATATGCATGAAAACAGGCTGAGGGATTTAGTACAGTTCCAGATGAGAAAGGGAGATCCTCACCCTGCTAAGAAAGGAAAGAGAGAAAATGGGAGATTAAGAGAGAGAGAGATGGAGAAAGCACACAGTGCGCTTGTGGTAAAATTGACTCATCCAACACTCTCAGGGACAGCATGTACCATCTACATTCTAAAGGTGATCTCTTGTTCTCAGCAGTGTATGGACAAATGTGCCTCTTCCAAAGCAATGTATATTAGATGTCCTAACATCAAACAGTACTTTTGGCATAACACAAATTATAGACCTTAGTCAGGGTAGACACCATACAGTATTTAATTTGATGCATACTAAAAGGATATTATTTTCAGTGAAAAAAAAAAAAAAACTTGAGAAAGCATGGGTTGTGATAATTATACATAACTATAGTGTTGACGTTAAAACCGAATGACATAATGAACAAACTGTTATTCACTCAAATTGTTTTAGTTCACAGCATATTACATTTGCTGTCTACTCTGCATGACTAAGATCTATTGGTGTCAAGACATCCTTAGTAGTAGTACTAGGAGGAGTTCTTGAAACTTTGAAAGGACTAACACAGCTCAATATGTCAGAGTGCATGCAATACAAGAACACATCTCCAACACCTAAAAAATCCTGTAGAGAATAGACCTTTTAATGACCTTAATGTCATTATGAATGAACGGTCCAGTGATGCAGTGTTATGACTGATGTGAACAACTTAGAAAATAGGAATTAGTCTTAGGTCGAACTCAAAGGCTTAGCTGCCTTTCTTTGCGCAAAGGTTGGTTTGCTACCAGCCATTATTAAAAGAGCAAGAAACACTAGTGTGGTCTTCCCACTTTCTTTCTTCCTATCCAGTTTTCCTTGCTGTTATGCAAGGCTAACTTCATTACTTTTTCAAGGTCACTGCCATCTCGAATTTGGAGCTTCAGAGTGACACTTTATAAATGAATAACTCGCTCAGACCAGCAGGAAGGTGACAATAGAAAAAATGGTTACACTTTACAATAAGGTTCCATTTGTTAACATTAGTTAATGCATTAGGTATCATGAACTAACAAAGAACAATATAGTGCATTAACTAATGTTAACTAATACAACTTTTGATTTTAAAAATTTATTACTAAATGTTGAAATTAACATGAACTAAGATTAATTAATGTTAACAAATGGAACCTTATTATTACCGAAATGTTTTTTTTTTCAGCCATTGGCCGAGTCAATGTTGTTGCGTCTCTTGAGACAGGTCGCTCAAAACAAACAGGAATTTTCATAGCGCCACAGAGACACAGTGTTTACAGTTTTCAAGAAAATGTACCTATGAATAGCTTACTTATAGCTGTCTCTGCATATTAAGTGGGATAGGAGAAAGTATTTTAACACTGAAAAACTTATACACTTCAGCTTTAATATCTTTAATGAGGGAATTAACTATAATACCAAGAAGTATTGCAAATAAAGTAATCAAATTAAAAATTATGGAAATATATAAAACTATTTATTTTAGGTTGTTGAAGTATTGAAACAATATACTGTATTTTAATTTTATTGCAAAAAGTAGTCTGAGAGTGTAGGTAGACCAACTTATTGCGTCATTTGCAGTTCGACATGGATGTTTTTTTCGCTATGCTCTGATTGATGGAGCTATCTCTTTAGGATTCACAGGTAGTTTAGTTCTTAACCAGTAATTCCAATATTAAATGCAATTTTTAAAAATGTTATCTCTATTTTTTTTTAAATTCAACAGAAGCATAAACCATTTATTAACAAGGTCTGTTTTTAAATGTTCATAAGTTTATGTTAAAAATCAATTCATCCACGAAGAAAATTAATGTAATTTTTACTTCAGTAACCAGCCCATTGTGCTCTATTCTCCCACACTGATCTAACAGTGAAATCGGAAACAGTATGTTGACTTTTCTTTTGCTAAAATCGGTCTGTGTTTACCCAAATTCGAAACACTGGCACGGGTATGTGCAAAGCACAGCCAATGCAAAAATGTCTGATAGGAGATGCCGCTTGTTAGTGAGTTAGCATAATGTAGCCGATCCTAGTGTACTGGAAATTTTGGAAATGTATCAGTACAATATCAATATCAGTTTTCAATTACATCCTGTTGTCATTGTAATGTCACATCAATAACTTTTACTCATAAGTCATCCAGCCCCTTTCTCTCCTTGTTAAATGAGATTACCGAACTAAATAAACACAATTTTTCCTCTCCTTTGGTCGGTCAATCGACGCTGATCGTCGCTTGTACACAAACCGTCTTTTTGAAACTCAAATGACCGAAAGGTTCAGTGAAGGATCATATTCGTTCAGTTTGTCAAACCAATTATATGCTTCTTCACAGCCCAGACTCGAATGCTATTAACTCATGCTACAGTCAATCTTTACAAGTGGGAAAAGCCATCAAAGCCGTCTTGCGCTTCAAACTAGTGCAGTGCTGCCACTGTTTAAAGAGCTCACAATGGGCGATGACAGATTTGCTTGCTGATTGCAAAGTCATAGATTTTAGAAGGGACTGAGATTAAATTTGGGACTGAAGCCCTCCTAAATAGGGTCTGGTAATGCCTTTGCACAAAATGATTGACAGGCAGAAAATGGCTCAAAGTCTTCTGATTGGACAAACAAAGAATCTTACCACTTCAAACATTTTTGTTTACTGTTTACAGTTGTCGCAAAGAAAAGTGTGATACTCTGTACTACTAATACTGTAGAAAGGCTGGTATCATAACATTAATGTATTTGTTTGTTTGTATCGACACACCTGATCACTTTCCTGTGGACATAACTGTAGTGGCCTATGTCTGTGTGTTCATGCATAACACTAGCTTATACATTGCATGTGAGCTACAGTAACATCTGTCTCTCATCTCTTCTTTATTTCTTCAGAGTATTCACTCCATCCTTCTCTCTTTTATGTCAAAACCTAACAGCATATTCCCTCCTCTCTTGTCTCACCCTGAAATGGCTTCCCATGCACCTGCCACAGACAGCTGGCCATTACAACTTAACAAATCCATCAAGGGCAAATACATCAGCAGGATTACAAGAGGGCATATTAAAAAAAGAAATGCGGCATTAGGAAAATATTCTTATATAATGCATTGTTCTTTTGCATTGACATAATACTCACTACAGTGCCACAATTGCATAAGAACTATATCCTTCTGACCTTCAAAACAGACACCTACCCTCATAAACATATAAAATCCAATGAGCAAAATGCAAAATGCAAAGTGCAATAAGTCATTATGATAAGCAATATGCACTATAAATACAACTGTAATTGTCAAGTGACATGCACATAGCCTGATGTTCTTAAAAGATAAACAGTAACAAATTAACCAATTGTCACAGCGGTCTACATTTCCATAAATGTGAAAGCTCAGAGCTTAGAAAACAACTGATGAAGATATTTTAGTTTAGAAATAAACTACACAGTCTCTACATGGATCCTGTCTAAGGAAATTTAATTTTGTTTTGGTCTGAAGTATTAAAAGACTGATGATACAATAGTTGCAGCTTTTTTATTAAACAGATGAGTTGCAAACCAGTCCCATTGTAGACATTGTCGCATTATGTGCAGAAGATCCTGTGTGCTGATTGGTTGAGAGCAAGGTGTTGTTGTTGACATCTGGTGTGTTGATTAATTAGTTCTTGGTAGAGGGAAATGTTACATCAGACATATCCACTAACCTTGTGTTCAATATTATCCTGTTCCAGTTAATGCCACAAATATAATTAAACAGCAGTAAACTCTAATAGTATTTACTAGCATCTGTGTATATTATAAGTATATACATATATTACTGAGCTTTTACATGCCTGTCAGCAAACCTGAATGTGATAAATAACATAATATGCAGAGATGCAGTTTAAAATACAGCAGCATGGATTTCTGGATTTAAAGTCATGTTCTGTAGTTTTAAAAAATTATGAATAGGGCCCATTGTTTTAAGATAGAGTACATGACAGAATAAGTCTTATATTCCTGTTGAACAGGCCAGCATACAGTATGTAATGTTTTGGATGGAGATGCTGGTTTGCTGGTGTCCCTATGAGGCTTCTTAATTACATGACTTAACATGAGTTCCTTGGTCAACCAGCTTCACCAGAAAGACCATGCTTGATTAGCCCACCAGCCTGAACCAGCAAGAAAATTCATTAAGTTTCAACAGGGCAATGAAGCTTGCTTCAGTACAAATATTTCTCTCATGCACTGTTTACGTGCACATCTGTGACTGTGTTTATTTTTTGAGGACTTTAGTCAGTGCAGTTCTCCATATGTTACTAATACAGGGTGGTCCTGTTGTACTTTAATGTCCTCATGTGTCTGTGGCTGCTAAAACAGGTCTGTACCATCTGGCCTGATGTTCATCTTGACCTGATACTCCACTAAAAGGACAAGCAGCCATCAGTGCACACTCCTCTCTTTTCTCTCTCTTTCTTTCTTTTCAGAATCAAAGCATATCTTTTTTTCCATCGCTCTGAGATCTTGTTTTACATTGCTAACTGCACTGTATACATGCAGTGTATTGAGCCACCCATCTCTAATTAATATCAATGCTATTGACACCTTTGGACCACACTGATGTTCTCAATTGTGGTCAGCTCTTTGGAAAAATGCTGAAATGAGGATAAAAAGGATTACACTTAGGACAAAAGCCATTGTGTTCTTTACTTTACATCCATTAAATGTTAAAAGATAAAAAATAATACAATTAATTTTCTTTTCCTGACTGATTACCTGTCTGTCATTAAATTAAAGGAATATTCAGGGTTCAGTATTGGTTAAGCTCAGTCAACAGCATTTGTGACATAGTGTTGATTACCTCAAAAATTAATTTTGACTCGTCCCTCCTTTTCTTTAAAACAAAAAAGTTACAGAGAGGCACTTACAATGGAAGTGAATGGGGCCAATTTTTGGAGAGTTTAAAGACAGACATGTGAAGCTCATGATTTTATAAAAGCACTTGCATTATTTCTTCTGTAAAAAATCATGTATTATTTGAGCTTTAAAGTTGTTTATATCGTAATTTTTACTGTCATTTTAGGGTTTTACAGCTTGTTAACATTACATCATCATTGCAATGAAGTTGTAAAATTGGATACAACTTTACATAGATAAAGTTAATAAGTGACTTTATCACACTAAAATCATGTTAACAAGCATATTGTTTACATCTTGTGGCTATACTTTTGAGTATTTTGAGTATTTTAACGTTAACAGATTGGCCCCCATTGACTTCCATTGTAAGTGCATCACTGGAACCCGGATTTTTGCTTTTTTTAAAGAAAAGGAGGGGCAAGTCAAAATTTATTTTTGTGGTAATCAACATTATGCCACAAATGCTGTCGATTGAGCTTAACTTGTACTGAACCCAGAATATTCCTTTTATGACAAACCCACTCATCAATAGTCAATCAAGGTATCTCCTGTTTATTTTATTATTATTGATTTTAAATTCTTTTAAGTTTATGACAATATTTAATGGACTATAATCACTACATATACTTAGAAATGTTATTATTATTATTATTATTATTATTATTATTATTATTATTATAGGTGCTTTAAATTCAGGAAATGTGGAAACCTTGCAAATTATTAACCTAAAAATATACTTAATGTGTTAACATCTAAATAACAGTTTTTATTCAAGTCAAAAATATTATTTAACTTCACTAAATCATCATTAAAACACTGGGTTACACAACAGAACTAATTTTAGGGTTAGATAAAGTATAAATAGTTCTTTATCATAACAATATTACAGTGTACATAGCCATTCTTGCAGATACTAGATTCCTAATAGTTATGGCCTGTGCTTGAAATTAAAGTCATTAAAATAATCAGATGAAGGAGAAATAATGTAAGATTTTTAGGTTTGCTTCAGCCAAGCCAACATAAATCCACAAAACCATAATAATTCAAATCAAATTGCCATGTCTTGTTTAATGGCAATTAAAGCACTTGACATGGACTGAATTAGATATTTAATTAGATATTTAAGATTTAGTAATGTTTGCATTTTATAAGTGCAGGGTCATGCTTTATTGAGTGTTCGACATTCATTTAATGCTACTAAGATCATTTAGCTAATGACATATTCATTTTAGCTATGATAAATAACAGGCTCTTTAATAGATAAAGTTCATAATGTTAAGCTATTCTTAAGTCCAAAAAAAAAAAAGTGAAACTGTTTAAAAAAAAAAAAACATACCACATTTTTCTAATTCTCAGATCATAGATGAATGTTTTTTTGACATTGATTGTAATTGGTGTCAGTATCACCATTAGTCATGTGGAGCTGTGATGTGATGTGTCAAATAGCTCGGAGGTTGTACACTGCCGGTGAAGTCGATCAACAATCAATTTCCTTTCCTTTTCATTTAATTTCTCACTTACCTATTCCAGCCTTCTTGATTGCTGACAAATACCAAAGATCATTGGTGTCATAATGTAATCAGACAGATCGTAAACCTCATCGGCCAATGGGAGAAAAGGTTAAAAATGATTGTGTCAGGCTACTCTAAGAGTGATGTAACTAAACCACTGTCATAGCAATTGTAATCATAACACATTATCTGTGAAGCTGCTAAAACATGGTAATAACACTTATGGTATGTCTGTCAAACACAGTTGTCTTCAAGAGAAGTCAGGATTTCAAACACTGCACTTTGGGTGTTAATTGATATAAATATAATTACAAATATGACATTCTCTCGACCATTAAGCAAAATGTTATGGTTGGGGCTTTTTAAAATACGGGAGACCAGGGCTAGCTGTCACATGGGGAAGTTTTCGCAAGAGCTGTGTCTCAGTAACAATACGATTTGGAGTCAAAAGTCCAGTTGGACAAATGTGTGTTTTCTCTAGCAGAGGTTTTGTATGTTGGTTTCAAAGACATAATTTTAAACCCTCTTAAATAAGAATATTTTTGTGAATTCTATCCTCCCAAGTAAATTTTAAATATCATATTTTTGTTATAGCTTTTGGGTAAACAAGCGAACATAAAACCACTCTGGCATACATTAAGGCAAGGGTCAACTATATTATGAAGTCAGATTTTTAAGGTAAGCTTTACATTTGTTATTAAAACAAAGGTATTTTTCATGTCTGTTCACAGCATGTTGTCACATTTGTACCAGAGCAGGATGTCACGTGTTTTAAAAGCAATAACAATATTTGTTGGATATTTTTTTATATTATCTTTTCCATTTTTTTGTTTTATAAAAAATTTTGTGCCTAATAGTTGTTTTACTTTTTAAATTTGGCTGAAAAGCTGATGACAGGTTCCAGTGTGACAACTTACCCCATATATTGTGACAACATGCTCTGCAATTGGGGCAAGTTGTCACAAAAGGTCAACATGAATTCAATGAACTGTATCTTTTTCCCTAGGCAAAAAAAAAAAAAAAAAAAAAAAACATTTTGAAAATATTTAGTAGCTTTTTTGCAGCCAAGACTTTAAGGTATATCATTATGCAGAAGCTGACTTTAAAAATACCCCTACTCTGAGAAATATTCTCTGGA